>NC_056725.1:1108966448-1109011448 GCF_019279795.1 Protopterus annectens
GTGGATGTGCACCCGCCTAAGCCTGTGTAAGCCTGTGTAAGCCTGTGTGCGTGTGTGTGCGCGTGTTTGCGCTTGTTTGTGTGGCGCTGCCCCCTGTGGAAACAGAAAGGGAAAAGGAAGGAAAAGAAGTAGTAGGAAGTTAACCAAGGCGAACTAGCAGAGATGCCAGGTGAAATAAATCAGAATCAGCCAGTTATACAGACAGTACACTAGCCCAGAACAGCCCAGCACTTAAAACTCTACAAACAACATCCCCCCGTGTTTTTCTCAGAAACACTGCAGTATACAAAGAGAGTGAAAACTTAAAAAGCTTAACTCAGACAAAAAAATGTTAGGGGCTGCCATTGCTATTATAAGGCAACATGTGCAAGATGCTGAGGGTGGTGCCATTGTGAATGCTGCTGAGCAACCCACAGTGAGGAGACAGAGAAGAGTGTACAGACCCAGGGTAACCTACCAGGGGCTACATGAGCTGGAGATAGTGGAGTGCTATAGAGTGGACAGAGACCTCCTGCAGCAAATTGTCGAGCTGTGCAAGCCACACCTCACACACAGAATCAGAATCAACAGAGGGGAACCCATCCCAGTGAAAACCAAGCTATGTGTTGGCCTAAGAATACTAGCAACAGGTACCTTCCAGAGACCAACTGGTGATATGATGGGGATTTTACAGGCATCAACATCCAGAGTACTGCACCAGTTCCTGAATGCCATGTCAGCACATGTTGGTGATCATGTATATTTCCCCAATTCCTGTGAGGCATTGGCCAGCAATATGCGTCTCTTCCAACAAATAGCAGAATACCCTGAGGTAGTGGGTGCAATTGACTGCACGCACATACACATCAAAGCACAAGCCAGTGAGTGGGGTAGGGCCTACATCAACTGTAAGGGCTTCCCCTCCATCAACTGCCAGGTCATGTGCAATGCCCAGGGCATAATATTGAATGTGTGTGCTGGCTGCCCTGGAAGCTACCACGATTCCCATATCTGGCATCTGACGCAGCTGTACCAGACATTTGCCAATGGGGACATCCCTGAAGGTAACCTAGTGGGGGATGCTGGATATGCACTGGAGCCGTGGCTGATGACACCCATCAGAAATGCACACTCACCTGAACAAGAACTCCATAATGAGGCACACGCACAAACATGAAATGTAATTGAGCATGTGTTTGGGATGCTCAAGTCATGGTTCTGGTGCCTGGACACATCTGGTGGAGCCTTGCAGTACTCACCAAATACATGTACCCAAATTGTCATGGTATGTGCCATGCTACACAATATGATCCTGCAAAAACAGCTGCAGCAGGAACAGAATGGGGCAGGGCCAAACAGCCCCCCACCATTGCCAAGGCCTGCACAGGCACAGCATGACTCGGAGGAGGAACAACCTGAGCCTGCCCCAGTAGGCAGAAAGAGGCGTGCCCAGTATGCCTTGGCCTTGGCAAAGAGGCAATGCATAGCACATACACTGGCTCAGTAGGAACCCTGGAAATAATACCTCTCTCTGACTCGCACGTAAAATAAAAGGGATGCCTAACTTGACACTACCTGTTTTAAAACATGTATAGGAAGTGTACTATGTGCATCCAACATAGGCAGCCCTGCAGCACCACCTAAGGCATGATTGCCATGTTTTAAGCAATATAAAGCAGTGCTAAGCAGCTTTTACCACTATTTAGTATATGTAAGCAAAATTGCCTGCGCTAACTAGTGCAACATCGGGCAACGTTGAGCAATGTTGGGCAAGGTCTGGCAAAGTTGAGCAATGCCAGGTAAACATGCTCATATTTGCTTTACTGTTCCTTAAGCAGTCTGGTGTGCCCAGCATGAAAATTAAAAGCAGTGACAGAGCTCGAACCCAGGATACTGTGCACTATAGTCACAGCACTGAACCACTAAGCCATGACAGATTTTCACTGGCATAGCCACAGCAGGGCAATTGTACACTAATGCAAACACAAAGAAATGCTGTATCATGTCCCTAAAGAGGCATATGGGTAACCTCCCCCACAGGCCTATGCAGACAAAGAACAGCAGGCCAGGCGGTGTGATGTGGGTTGGGTAGGCTATGAAGTCGCAATCTAATATACGTGATATTGGACGCTAAGATCTGTAGTACAGTAGTATGCCTCAAGCAGTACGATAGGCAACAGCACAAATTGAAATGGTGTACCTTACATAGCAGTGCAGGCCTAGCAAATGCGTATAAGTGTCAGGTGGATCCCTCATCCTATGTACACCCACAGTAACAATCAGGTGTGCCACCGGGTAGAAATGTACAAAGAATAGCTGTCCCCCCTGTATGTAGAAATGTTGATAAGTCTATGCAAAGTGTCTCATGGAAGCCCTGCAGGCACAGCATGATCCCTGTTGATTTATGACACAAAGGTGAGCCCTGCTGTAAAAATACAACTTGATTTTCCACACACATATAGTATAAATGTCATACCGGGCATGCTCACACACTTCAACAAATGTAATGGATTTCATTCAGCATCACACTGAAAGGTCATATGGGTGTGCTCACACACTTAAACGAAGCAAATATCAGGCAGCAACATACTGAAAGGTCATACTGGGCATGCTTACACACTTAGGCTAAATATGGAGGTGATAATAAGGGATCTATGGACAAATGTGGATAGTCATCTCTACTTCCAGAAACACATTCACAAAGTGGTCAGAAAATCATGCTATGTGTTCCCACAAACTGCCAAGGTCTTAGCATGTAGGTCAAAGGAGGTTCCTTCTACTCATCAGTCATCAGACCCGTCAGAGAGTACCACAACACACTTGTGATGAATCTGACTAGGCAGCTTCAGTGGCTGGAAAGACCACTGAAGTACCTCAACAAGAGGATTACTGGCCTCAAACAGTTACCTCATGCAACATGAGTAAATTTAACTCAATCTGTACTCTGTTGCATACAGTCTGCTCAGGAGATCTTTGCCCAACAGACAGGTCCATGTCATGGCAACACTCAGATCTGCTCTGAGTTACAGCTCAATTCCACTAAATATACAGACCCAACTGATATTGCCAACATCCTGGCAGATAGGATCAGTGTTAACTTTACTCCCCTCTCACCCATGAAAGAGCACATATCTATAATGGAAGACTGCAAAGTTGCTGTCATCATGGCTGCACAGGTAAAAAACACTCTCCAAAGCCAGTATCACAGCAGCCATGGGACCAGCTAACTGCCCAGGCTGTGTTCTACACAAACTACGGAACGAACAGGCACCACACCGACTTACCATGTTCAGTCATAACCTCACCTCAGGCTTTGTGCCTGCTGAATGGTGCACAGCGACGGTTATCCCACTACACAAGGGTGGAGACACCACGGACCCCAGGATCTAGCGCCCCATTAGCCTGATGAGCCTGCTCTTCAAGGCCATGGAATGTATCATCATACAACTTATAAACAATATATTGGTAATCCCCAAACCCTGGACCACAACCATGTTGGGATTGTAAAATGCAGATCATGTCTCCTAAACCTGATAGATGACATTGAAGCAGTCACCAGAACTGTAGACAAGGGTAAGGTGGTTCGCACAGCCTATGTAGATCTTGCCACGGCTTACAACACCACCCCACACTCTGGAATTATAGATAAACCCACTAAACTAGGTATAAATTGCTATGTCACAAGATGGGTTGCCAACTGGCTTACCAACAGAACACACACTGTGAAAGTAGCAGACTCCAAGTATGACTTTGGACCAGTGATGAGTGGAGTACCACAGGGTCCAGTCCTGGGCTTGTCCTGTTTTGTATCTACTTCCCTGAAGTAAACCTTAACATGGAAGGTCTGTGGCTAATGAAGTTGCCAGATGACTGCAAACTAGGAACCATAATTGTAAATACTAAAGATGCTGACATCCTACAAAAGGGCCTCACTGAGACAGATGGCTGTTGTCAAAGCCATGGGCTCAAGCTCAATGCCAAAAAGTGCATTGTCATCCCCTTTGTTAAAAACTCTGTAGCCATGAACTACAACATAGGTGGTAGTATACTTAACACTGAAAGTGTGACAAGAGACCTTGGGTCACAGGTGGACAGTGGACACACCTGTGATAATCACATCCCCACAGTAGTCGGGAAATCATCCTATGTGGCACACTTCATCATAAAAGGTGTCACATGCAGAATAGAAGAGAACATTGTTCCCCTCTACTCATCACTCACTAGAACCATGATAGAGTACAATGCCCCTTTTGCTATGTACCTCACAAGACAACTACAACAACTGGAAAGCCTGCAGTGACACCTCATAAAGAGCATTAGCGGCCTGAAATACATGCCATACACAGACCATATCAAAATGCTCCAGCCGTACTCCCTCGCATATCGCCTACTCAGAGGTGTTCTCTGCCTAACATACAAAGCTATGTCATACACAGAGCTGTTGGACATGCTCCACGTAAAACACTCACAATCCCTCTGATCTTTGGACCCAAAACCATGAGTGAAATACAAAAGAAAGGGGTGTATCCATTTACCTTATGAAATCCCACACCTTCAGGTTAGTGGTACAGCATGAGGCCTTGGAGACCATGCAAGTGCAACTAACATTGGGCAAAGCTGCTTATCAGATTGTAGCCTGCTACAGATCACCTACCTTGTTTCAAGAACCTCACTCAGTATTCCTGAAAACAGTGGAAAATATAAAGGTCCTACCAAACAACATTATATGAGGAGATTACAACTACCCAAACATTGAGTGGGAGAATTACTCATGTACAATGTCCTTTGCCCAATGTTTCCTAGAGTTTAAAAACTCTAATGCCCTGGAACAGCTGGTCACCATGCCCACTAGAGGTGACAACATACTGGACCTGATCATCACCAACAGAGGGTACCAGTGTTCCACAACAGAGATAAAACCCTTGCTGGTAATATCAGATCATAAAGTAATCACACTGGACATCCACATTCCACCCACCCCCCAGTCAATGAAACCACTGTGAAGACATTTTCAAAAGCAAACTGCACACTTCCCAAGACCAAAGTGGAAAGTTCCAAAGCCCCCTTGCTATAGGATAATGCTATACAATCTGCCAAATCATTTACAAGTGCATCCTATGAGCATCTACAGGGATGCATGGATCGAGACATCCCAAATAAAACCAAGATGCACTCCTCCAAAAATAAGAAACGAATCTGGTGGTCGTCGCCCATAAATAAGCTAGACAACAGAAGGAGGAAACGAACACATGATAGAGCAAACTTCACAAAAGGAAAGGCATCACTGATCATTATTAGGAAGAAACAATGATCGCTCATAAAATAATCCAACGCCAGTTTCTAAAGACAAAATGCCAAGAAATGTAAGAATAACAAACACAAAGCCTTCGTTAGCTATACCAAACATGTAGGTGGCAACTTCCAAATATGCTGTCAGCTACTGAAAAATGGCTAGAAATACACTGAACCAACTTACATTGCCCACATCCTGGGGGACAAGTTTAGTACAAACCCCCCCATCACCCCCAAAAGGGCCTGTGTCCATCCCAGAAGAATGCAGAGCCCCAGACTTCATGGACATGCAGGTAAAGACAGCCCTCTCCAAAGCTATGAACACAGCATCAATGGGACTGGATGGTGTCCCAGGCTGCCTCTTACACCAGCCCCAAAAGGAACTACACCCTCACCTACATTCACTGTCCAGACTCAATCGTACCACAGGCTATGTACCCAAAGAATGGCATACACCAACAGTCATCCAGCTCCACAAAGGAGTGTCACAACAGAACCTGGAAACCATTGCCCTATAGGTCTACTCAGCCTGGTCTGCAAAGCTATGGAGCAAATTATCATGGAACCCATAAACAGAGATATTGGGGACCTCCAGACACTGGACTCTACCCAACCTGGCCTTGTTAAAGGCAGATCCTGCCGTCTAAACCTAGTTGACTTATTTGAAACAGTTACCAAGGACATAGATGGAGGTGAAAGTAGTCCACACAGCCCACCTGGACCTCACTAAGGACTTTCTACACCATTCCCCACTCTGTCTTCATGGACAAGCTTACCAGCTTGCAAATTAACAGCCATGTCACAGGATGTGTGGCTAAGTGACTCACAGATCAAACACACATGTTCAAAGTTGCGGGTGCCATGTCCGACTCTAAACAAGTCACAAATGGCATCCCACAGGTCTTGGTCCTGGGACCCCACCTGTTCAGTAGATACTTCTCAGAGGTACAGGCAAGCATGGGAGGAGTATGGCTGAACAGGTTTGCAGACGACTGCTAACTGTGGTCCATAATCGACTCTACGGCTGACACAGACATCCTCCAGAAGGGTCTTACAGAGACAGATACCTGGTGTCAAAACAATGCCCTCAAGCAGAATGCCAAAGAATGCATAGTCATCCCCTTGGGATTAAACAAAGTGCACACAAATTACCACATAGGTGGTAATCCAGTATGTACGGAGAAAGTCATTATGGCCCTGGAGACACAGGTAGATAGTAAACTCTCCTTTGATGATCACATGGCCAAAGAGTTTAGACATTCCTGCTATGTAGTCCACCTAATGTCACCTAATGTAACCCACTTTGTCTAGTCTGATGATGTCACCATCCTACAAATATACCTGTGGAAAAAAAGGACTCACAGTAATGTGTATAGCGCGTCATGTTAATGCGTACTCCTGTAGTATCATAAAGTAGTTAGGTAGGGGATTGAATCCTGCACTTGACAACTGTGTGTGTGTGTTTTTGTGTGTGATCTCCTTGGAGAGGAGCAACCTTTTTGGAGAGTAGTAAAACACCTTAAAATGGTATACTTATCTTTGTCAAGTCTGATGATGTCACCATCCTACAAATATACCTGTGGAAACAAGAGCTCCTAGTAATGTGTATAGCGTGTCGTGTTAATACATACTCCTCTAGTATCATAAAATAGTTTGGTAGAGGTTTGAATCCTGCACTTGACAACTGCGTGTGCTTATGTGTGATCTCCTTTGAGAGGAGCAACCTTTTTGGAGAGTAGTAAAACACCTTAAATGTGGTATACTTATCTTTGTCAAGTCTGATGATGTCACCATCCTACAAATATACCTGTGGAAAGGAAAACTTCCAGTAATGTGTATAACATGTCATGCTAATGTGTACTGCTCTATTATCCTAAAGTAATTAAATAGGGGTTTGAATCTTGCACTTGATGAGTGTGTGTGCGTGTTCTATGTGTGTGACACTGTTGGTCAATGTGTTGCAGGTTTTGCTTTTACTACTTTATGACAATAGTATGTGCATTGCACATGACAGGTAGCTGTGTGGCAAATACATATATGTACATGTGACCTCCATTATTTCATAGGTGGGAACCCTGCTTTCTCCATGAACACATCTGTCATCTTTGCCAGAGTGTGCTGCCACTTTCCAGACCTTAGGTCACATCTGTATGCTTGTAACAAGCCCAGCCACTGCAGTGATCCCTGGCCTAGGTCATCTGTGTCACACACACTCATTACGGTTTCTATTGAATAGTGTGAGTGACGTTTTATGGCTGAGGTATATTTCAGACCTGTTCAAACACAGCAAAGTCTGTCAATGATGGCTATTCATTATAGGTGTGCAACAACCTTTGTGGATATACATGCAGACCCCTTATTGCTTATGTGATCCACTGAGGGATTTCAAAATACCTTTGGAAATGTGATTACCAGAGGAGAGATTACGTAAATCTTGGCTGCATTTACACATCTGTACCTGTTCTACATGTTGGTGGCTACTACCTATGTGGTACTGTGGGGATACTATGTTTTGTAAAGGAGGATGACTATGCTTTAGTTGGCTTATAGCTTTACAGCATGGGTTTGACAATAGGTATCTGTCTGTATGATACCCTTGGGGAGGATGTGTGTGTCATCTGGAGAATGCATTATAGGCCACAGTATGCATTTCCAAACATGGACAGACATATCCCTACTGTGACTGCTTGTACCTAAGAGAGCTATATGCCAAACAGGAGTGGTCTCAGGAATGGGTACAGGTGAATACCACTGGTTACTGGAATAGTATAGTACCTGAAGGATCCAAATGTTACTGTGTGTCCTACATCTGTGTGTCAGTTGTCAAGACATCATCTAATGATTGTTTATGGTCAGGCTGTTGAGGTTATGTATACTACCAGAATGCAAAACAATGACAGATAGTAACAGTCTCACTCACAGCACAGTGTCAAACCATGTCATGCACACATGTGTACTCAAGTTCCAAAATGTGTGTAGTACAATGCATACTGGCCACCAATAGAATCTATGGAGTGTTACTGTGTAATACAGGGCATGTCACCCTGCCCATGTATCCACTATGCACGTACATGCAGACAGTGCACCTCCACCATGTTCACAAATGTACACCTGCAAATCTGTGCTACACACATCCCACACGTACTGTCCACTCTCTAACACATGCTGCCAATACTACACACATCAGCCAAGTGGCACGTGGGCGGACAATACACTATTGGAACTAACACTGGTGTAAACAATACTACAATGACAATCATAGCTTTAATGCATCATGCCTGCTCAGCTACACCTTCAAGGATATCATTACACTTTACTGCTGACAACATGCTAACATTGCTATACTGCTATAAAGTCACCATGCGCATCAGCACCATGGTAGCCTGTTCCTGCATCAGTGTTACAGATGACAGGAGGTGGCACAGGTTTCATCATATGCACAGGGTGTGTTGTTGGTTTGCCAGAGGCCTACATTGAGCCATACAATCGACATGTATGTGTGTGTGTGTGTGTGTGTGTGTGTGTGTGTGTGTGTGTGTGTGTGTGTGTGTGTGTGTGTGTGTGTGTGTGTGTGAGGGCCAAGAGTACTGCTATGGGCCAATGTTGATGTAATGTGTGAAAGTATGTGTTAGCCCTAGGTGTCTGGTTTATGTGTGTGTGTGTCTGTATGCACACAGTTCCACCATGTGACTGCCATATACGGGGATTTGTGGGACAGCCACAGACTGTACCTGCCGGGCTTTACTGATCACCATCTCTGGCCACGGATATGGTACCTGTGCCTGGCAGTTGTGCTACTGACAGTATCAGGTACTAAGCCAGACTGGGTACTATCCTCAGAGGTGGACAGATGTACACTGGACCCAGGCCCCTGCTGGGACTGTCCAGAGCCACGTGCCCATGGTCTTCTAGGATGGTCTATGGACAGCCCACACCCAACATTGCTGGGGCTGGTACTGGCACTACGGGAGCAGCTGTGACTTGAGAGACGTCCATGGTGACTGCCAGCTGCTGATGTTGCTGGCATACATCCACGTCGACATCTCAACCATCCTGCACTGTTCTGACACATGGACATGACATTGCAGAGGACATCTAATGTCTCACCCCAACGTCTATCAGTGACCTCAGTGTAATTATGGATGGCACCTGCTAGGTCATGGATACTGTCAATTACAGTGATGTTATGTGCCCTCTTTGCCCTTAGTCCCTGTCTGGTGTACCGTTCCATACGTGCCTGTGCCTCCATGACAGCCTGGGACATGCGTGAGGTTGTAAGACATGTGGCACGTCTGCCAGGGGCATGATGATCAGCAGTGCTCTGACGAGTACCCCTGGACATCTGCCTATGTGGTACCGTTCCAGATTTCTGGGTATGGCTACTGTGTCGGGATGCATGTGCCATAGATACCACACTGTCCTGGCCAGTGCTGACTGTACACTGTCCCTCAGCTAAGGGCATTGGTGATGGATGTATTGACAGTATGACTGTGTGCATGGATGGGGTGGACACTAGTGTACTGTCGATTGGTGGCCCAACGACAGACCCTGGCAAACATGCCTGTGCCTCAATACACTTATGCTCATTATCACTATTTGGCTCAGTGACATCAGGTTCACTGCTGCAGTGAAACAGCCCAACCTCAGCACCTGTGAGAGGAAGACAGGAAACACACTTTACGACCTGTACATGATGTCGGAACACATGCACACATGCACACAAATACACTTCTCACTAAAGCAGACACACACACACACACACACACACACACACACACACACACACACACCCCACCAGCAATCCAGAACATACTCAATAGTGGTTGATGGTGGGGTACAGTATCACAAGCCAAACAGTCATATCACACATGTCAACATGCAGGACGTGTGTTGCTCAACAGCATGCAATGCGAGTGTAGACAGCCCTTGCTAATAACAGTATACATGGCTCTGATGCATGTGTGTTGTTGTTCAGTGATTGGCCTCACCCAGGAACACAATGTGTACATGGACACAACATTGCTCTGCAAGTATTAAAAGCTCTGCAATGTCCTGTGCACCATCACTCACAGGTATACATACCATGGCTGGATGAGTATCTGTGTGTCACATAGATATCCATTTCTCATTAGAGTGTCTGTGTCTTTAGCAGATAATTGTGGACACAGGTTTAGCACATGCATGTTATGTATACACACAGGATGAGTGGTGCATGTATACCTGATGGAATACCATTGCTCAACATAGACATTGTACAGTGGTTATGGTGAGTGTAGGACATATTGTGGACATGCCAGTGCCAGCCATGACATGGCATGCTACAACACAACTGCAACATTAAACATCACACATACCCAATGCGTGTCATGTGACCTATACACTCCATAGCATTACAAGACATATATGTGTGACTTTGTACAAATGATGATTGCTATGCATATTGTGTATAGGTGCATATGTTTGCACACACACAGCATTGAGGTGCATAGCAATGAATGTTATGTGTAGTACTGTGGTTACTGTAACTGGATGGGGTGTAGTACCCTGAGCCATCATCATGCAGCATCATGTGGTCACTCAAGGCTACTAATGTGTGCCAGACCAGCACCTAGCATGCTGTACCTGAACTGCAGTACCATGGCTACATTCACCATTTCACAGCCAGTTGTTGCATGGGATTGTAAGGTGCTCAATAGGGAGCATTGCCTAACATGAATGTGTTATGTGTTGAAGAGTGTCGCACAGCCCCATTATAGGCCTCTACCTCTCAGGTATATTATGTGTGCTGTGTGGATAACATTTGGGATACTGGAGTGTGACCTTACAGCGGGTGTCTGAATACGCCATGTGTAGCATATTAACGTGTACTGCGTATGACAAAGTTGTGAATGTTGTATGCATGTGTATTGACTCTGCCTATCCAATGTCCACTACAGTTTTGCCACAATTGTATGGGATGCTCTGTGTATTGCATGTGTTTGAGGCAGCTACTCACATTACTGGGATGTGCATAGTCTCACAGCAAGCATGCACAGCATGCATTATGCGTAGGTGTGTTACGTGTACATGGTCTACACCTCACCTATGACATGCACATTTAATTTGCAATATTAAATGAAGAACACACTCACCAGCATGGGTCTGCTGCCTTGCTGTCACACCAGAGAGACCTACAAGGATATGAGACAATTTGTCAGTGGCAACAACAGTGGCATTGCTACTGTGGGTTTGCAATCTTACAGTAGTACAATGGTTGACAGTCACAGGCCTACAGATTATGTTCCAAATTATCAGTATTGCACAACACCAGGCTCCACATCTTCTAACTACACAGTACACATTTCAAATATGCATGATCTACCAATAGAGGTAACAGTAGTCTACAGATATGCCATGTTACCTGCACGCTCAGTGTCAACTCGCTGGGTGGCTCCAGCCTCCATGATGATAGGTTCATAGGTTCATAGGTTTATACTAGGCTATCTGCCCTAAGGCATTTATAAGCCTAGCCCAAATTATTGTGGCTTACGCCACCCCTTATATGAAAAAATACTGTGCCCATTAGTTTGTTGTGCCTCTGTCCAGCAGTGACCCAGAGATGATTCCCGGGGTAAACCTACGATCTCCCATCCACAGGTCTAGATTTCTCTTGAACAGAGTCAGCGAGGTGCTCTGCCTCACATGGACCGGGATTTTATTCCACAGCATAGGGAGTCTCTGAGTGATAAATCTATCCCTCCAGCACGTCCTATTTATATCCGTGCTAAGGTTTAAGTCGCTTGCTCTAGTGGTTTTGGTGGATTTGGATTTTTGAGGTGGAGCATGTCCATTAATTCCGGGTTGGACATGGCCTTGTATGTCAGGCACATGTCACCTCTGAGCAGGCGGTATGCGACTGAATAGAGCTGGAGTTTCTTCAATCTGGCAGCATATGACAGATTTTGGAGTCCTTTATCCTTTTGGTGAGGAACTTTTGGGGTCTCTCCAATTGCTGCAGATGTCGGGTGAGATACATCCCGAATGGGGCATTGTACTCGATCATTGGTCTGATAAGTGAAGAGTACAGGGGAACAATGACCTCACTAGATCTGGATGTGAATCCTTCATGATCAGTTGGGCAATGTAGAAGGTCTTTCTAACCACTTTAGCAATGTGAGTGTCAAAGAAAGGCCACTGTCAACCTGGGTCCCCAGGTCCCTGATAACCTCTTCTGTGCTTAGTGGATTGCCACCTATATGGTAGCTTGGGGTTACCTTGTTTTTCCCGAAGGGTATGACTATACATTTTTGGCGTTTAACTTCAGGCCATGGCTCTGGCACCAGCTATCTGTTTCCGTGAGTCCCTTCTGAAGGATATCAGTGTCCGATGCACTTTCCACTATGGCCCAGTTTGCAGTCATCTGCAAACTTTGTCAAAAGTCCTCCCATGTTGGCCTGTACTTCTGAGAAGTAGATGCCAAACAATAGGGGCCAAGGACCGAGCCCTGTGGGACACCACTTGTGACCGGCTTGGAGTCTGACACAGCGCCAGCAACTCTAACCCTGTGGGTTCTGTCCTTAAGCCAGTTTGCAACCCATCTTGTGACATATGGGTTTACATTTAAGCTGGTAAGTTTTCTACAATACCAGTGGGGTATTGTGTAAAGCCTTTGCAAGGTCAAGGTAGGCTGTATGGACTGCCTTTCCTCATCAATGGCCTTGGTGACTATTTGAAGAAGTCGACCAAGTTCAAAGGCATGATCTTCCCTTGACAAAGCCAAACTGGGTCGGGTCCAATGTCTGCAAGTCCCCTATATCTTTGTTTATGAGCTCCATTATGATCCTCTCCATAGCTTTGCAGACTAGACTTGTTAAGCTTATGGGCGGTAATTACCAGGGTCCGTGGCGCCACCTTTGTGGAGTGGGACCACAGTTGCCGTCGCCACTCCTTGGGCACGTATCCTGTGGTAAGGCTGAGATTAAACAGCTGCCTTATGTGCGGGTTTAATTCCTCATTTAGCTCGTGTAGCACACAGCCGGGACACCATCCGGTCCCATTGATGCTGTGTTTTAGCTTTAGAGAGCAGCTTTCACCTGCGCATTTGAGATGTCGGGAGGCTACACTCGGCTGGGATAGTTATCTCTCCTTTAGGGAGAGGGGTGAAGTTTGCACTGAACCTGTCTGCCAGTATGTTGGCAATGTCTGTGGGTTCAGTGATTTTTGTATCATTTTGGACTAATTCTGAGCATATCTGTGAGTTTCCACCCAGGTTCCTAACATAGCTGAAAAAGGCCTTATGATTGTCCTTTGAATCCATGGCAATTTTTCTCTCAAAATTGGCCTTAGTTGATTTTATGAGTGCTCGTATTTTTTACTAATAATGATCAGGGTGACTTCCCTTTTATGGATTTTGTTCTATCATGTAATAGCTTTCTCCTCTTATTGTAAAGTTTGTTAATGGCTGGGGTCCACCAGACTGGACGTTTGCCCTTTGTGGAAAGAGTCTTGGTTTTATTTGGGATTGCCTGATCCATGCAGTCCTGGAGGTGTTCATAGAAGGCATTTGTAAGGGCTTCCAGCTTGGGTTGTGGTTTCCTCTGACTCAGGGGCCTTGAAGGATACCACACCAGTCTTGAGTAGTGTGAAGTTTGCTTTAGAGAAGTTCTTCACTATGGTCTTTTTGTTTGGGGTGGGGTGGGATGTGGATTTCCAGTGAGATTAGTTTATGATCAGATCTCACCAATGAGGATATACTTCGGTGTGGAGCATTTTGTCCCCATGTTTGTGACAATGAGATCTAGTATATTTTCTCCTCTCGTGGGAACAGTGACTAGCTGTTCCATGGCATTTGAATTTATGAACTCCAGGAACCGTTGGGCTAGAAAGTTAGGGCTTGAGTAATGTTCCCAGTCTATATTCGGGTAGTTGAAGTCACCCAATATGATGGTGTTTGGAGATACATTTATACCCTCCAGTGTCTTCAGGAAGGCTGTGTGGGGTTCCTGAGTTTGAGAGGGTGGCCTGTAGCATGCTACAATTTGTAGAGCAGTTTTGCCTATTGTTAGTTGCACCTGGATGGTTTCCGAGCTTCATGCGTTGCCACCAACCTGGAGGTGTGAGTATCCTTTATGAATATGGATACACCCTCCTTTTGTGGAGTGGTCCGGGTTTTGGGGCGGAACGCATGATATGAGGTAAAACCTAATAGTGCGGGGTGCTCTCAGGAGCCTTGAACCAGGTTTCAGTTACAGCACAGACATCGATGTTCTCCATACTGAGAAGGGCCTCGAGTGCGTGCATTTTGAGATTTAGACTTCTGGCATTGAGCAGCATTACCCTCAATTTCTTCCCATTTTTGTTTTCTAGGGTGGTAGGTTTAGAATTTGAGCCTTGCCTAAAAAGGCACTATGGGGTGGCAAGAGCCTTAGCCAATATCCGGAATCCCAGGGGTGACAGGTGCAAGCCGTCCCTTGACAGCGTGGCTTGTCAAGCATGTCATCCCAGGCAGACAGACACTGGATCCCCTTTGAATGACACCAGACATTAAGCCAATTGTTAAAGCTGATCATCTTGTCTCTATATTGTGGCATCATTCTTGGTGAAGGAAGGATACTGCTCAGGGTTAGGGTCATACCTGCCTGGGCTACATAATCAGAGAGCTCCTCTATGTCTCTTTTCATGCAGTCCAGGGAGGTCGTCTCAGGTCGTTCACACCAGCATGGACAATGACTGTGTCATATTTGTACTTGCTGTGGAGTGACCAGTGCTTGTGTTATGTGGCGGATTCTAGCCCGATAGGCAGCTTACTGTGACCCTCTCCTTGTTCAGCCTGGTGAGTGGGACGTCAGTGTGTCTGACTATGGAGTCACCTATGACAAGTATGTTTGGTGTTGTATTTGGCCTTAAGGGCTGTGACTGCTTTGCACACTGCTTTTGTGGTTTATGTGTTGCTTGTGGGGTGTCTTGAGGTAGCAGTTGTTTGGATGTCTGCTTTGGAGGCCTCTGCTGTTTAGGTAAATTTTACTCAGAGCCTCAGTATGTCTTTGTGTGTTTATGTGTTTGATTCAGTGGAGTGGTAGCATTATGTGAGGCTGGTTTTGTGGTGTGTGTAGTTGCCTTCTCCTCCTGTCTGGTCTTGCCAGTCCTGAGTTGAGAGAGCTCAGCCTCCAGTTTGGCTAAATAGCTGCATCTCTGCAAGTATTTGTGTTATGTGGGAGGAGGAGAGGGTTGTCTGTGTACATGAGGCAGTTATAACATTGCCTCAAGATTCCCAGATTCACCAGCTGGACCGGAGAGGAGATTGACAACTGACCTTTGGACATGCTAGAATAATATTGGGAAATCCTTAATTGAAAACAAGGGCCAGTGGGGAGTGAGGGTGTAGTGCTTTTAATTTTTAGTGCTGACTTATATAATTGCTTTAGTGAGCAAGTGCCAGGTAACTTGAGTGCAATGTGATACAAGTAACTAAATGCAAAACGACAAACAGTAACTTTCTTTCAAGTGAAACAAGGAAATAAGTACAGTAAGCAATGCAGATATCACTAGTGATCCACAGAAGCTGAGAAGTTGCGTATTAGGTGAATTAGCTTCCAGGGAAATAACAAGCAAACAAACAACAAGTATATAAACAAAGCTAGATTCAGTAGGCCTGGATCTAGTCTATGCTAGAGCAAACAAGGTGAACCAATTTCAGTAAGATACAGTTCAAATATTCAGGCACTATAAACCTTTAACCAGAAAATTCCCAGCTCAGAAGGGCAGAGTCCAGCCTCTTCTCCCACAAGAGTGCAGTCCACGAACCTTCTTAATGTAAAATAACTGGCCTGAAGCCCAAGTGCCTAAACCAGAACTAATACACTTGGACACTGGGCTCTCAATCAGCAGTTCCCAACTTAGAAGGATGAAAGCTACCTGTCCTGCCACCACAGTGCTTGCCACAAACCTTCCTAATGTAAAACAACTGGTCTGAAGCCCAAGTGCTTAATCCAAAAGACTTGAATGATAGCTACACTTTAATCAAGTTACAACCAAGCAGTAATAAATACCATTGAATACTTTAGAGAATGTCTGGATTAGTGCTCAAGTTACACAAACAAAGCTAGATCCAGCAGGCCCGAATCCAGTTCCTGATGTCATCCCACTCAGGTTTTGACATATATTATTAAATGGAGCGCAGTCTCAATAGATAGGTTTTATTTGTTCACACACAACATCTGTCAGCTTTTTGAAGTCAGTTTTGGCATTTCCATCACATTTTTCAGCCATGAGGTCCAGCAGAATTCCATAAATGATCTAGAAAAAAGACTTCTCTCATATGGAATCTTAGATAACATATGACCTACAACTGAACATCTCAAAGAACAATCAATGCCATTTTCTGCAAACCATAGCAATCTGGACACCTCCTCACAGCTTCAGTTGCACTCTTGTTATTCATATTGATAGTTGCTTCAACAGTCTGATTCTCCAGGATTTCCTTTAAGTTCCTACCGCTCTTCCCAACGAACAATAGGATATCTGGGACAACTTTTTTATATCCGGTGTCAGTGTTAACACTCTTAGCATTTGTTAATGTTTTCAATTTCATTGGAATCAGTCAACTCCACAACAAATCACAAACCAAGGCAGGATTGTTTTGATATGCTCAGAATTTCCATCTCTGCAGTCTGTGCAAATTTATAGCTGTCTAGGCCCCTTGTGATGGCTAGAGCTTGTCTGTTCAAAATCGATCCCTTTCTCACAAGCAAAAGTGAAACTGTATTGCTTGATTGCTTGACGTTGACTGGAGTTGTTTTTTTTGGGGGGAGTTCTCAGCTTACCCATCTAGGGCCTTGGATATTTCCAATTTGAAATGCTTCTCCCAAGAGTCTGTAATGGTTTAAGAACTTTCAGACACTGCAGTCTGTGGTAGAGTCTGAGTGAGTTTTTCCAGTAAAGCCTTGAAATGTTTTATTTTACCCCTTAAATCCAAGGTTTAGTTCCTAGCGCTTCCCTCAGTTTACAGGTAATTAATCTTAAATGACCTGCTCAAATTTCTGTGCGACTCAAAAGAGACACAGCTCTGGTCGCTTTCCTAGTTTAAATCCAAAATTCATATCACCAAGATGAAAAGGCAGACAACCACAAGATACCGACAACTCATAACACTGACTTTTCACTCCAGGTAAGTAACCTCTTGACCACCTGTAGGAGTGCACTCCTAGCCAGGTACATGCAGCAGCCGAGGACGGGTTTGCTGTTGTTGTTGTTGGCCAGGAGCCACAAGGAGCTCCTCCACTTTGGTGAGGGGGGGACGATGGCTACCTCACCACCTGTGGCAAGCTGTTGTCTACGGACATCAGATGCATGCTGCCAGACATGTCTAAGTAAATCACTGCAGTGATGGCATACCTGCTCATATGTCCAGTTATGCATGCCTATGTCATTTACCCTACGGACAACATCTTGCCACAGTGCAGTCCGCTCATGCTGGTCCTGGCTGGTTCTTGAGAACAGCAGGGTGTAGTGCTGAACCAGGCTGGTTGTTATTTGTTCATCCTCTGCTAGGCTATAGGTAGGATTGCGATGGTGGGCCATGACCCTGGAAGACAATGAAACAATATGTGTGAGCAAGTCATGTGGCACACTTAACATTCTAAAGTACATATATCACTGAACTGCCATATATAGAAACCTATTGGCTGTCAGAGGATACACACTTTCAATACCACATATCAGTGTTCAAACCACAACTGTCTGACAGTGCCTGGCACGCTCTATATATCAAACCATGTTCTGCACAGCAACAAAGAGAAACCAGTATGTAAGACTATACAACAGTGCATGGCACACTGTATGCGACACAATGCACCACCTAGCCACAGGAGGTATATATCAAGCTAATGCATAAAGAAATATGTCATCCATTGCAATGATTGTAAAGTCCAGTTACAGTATTACCAGTATACCACACTAGTTGTTGATGGCAAACCCCTGCCTAACATATGTGTACATTTGTTAGTATAGGTGGCATACTGCTGTACTAGACTATACATGTTGCTAGATACGCACTTATATCCTGTAACACACATATGACTGAGGGCATGTTACAGGCATACCCACACACACATCAAACATACATACAAGACACAAAGGTATGGCAACCCAGATGAGCTTTACCTGTGTACCATACAGTACTGTGCGTCAGTACTTACAAAACATTATGCCTGAGGTATGTAATCTGTGAGGACTACAGGGAACACACATAACAGTGGTTCCAAACAAAGTGGACATACACCATACTGTGCTGTTTAGGCCTACAGCTTCAGGTAGTACTACAGTTCATACAGGATTTGGATTCACCAGCAGTACCAATCAATAAGCATACATGTACTGCTTTAGCCTACAATGGCACACCCCAGTCGACACCAAGGGACTACGTCAGACCATATGCCATACTGCTTTTTCTTTTTCTACCTAGCAATAGCATACACATCTTTTGCTGGGATCAGAGCTAGGACACAAAATAGCATGACAGAAACAGTTTCCCACTAAGCTATCACACATATACAGAACTTTGACACATTCACCATCACACTCAGTCAACCTCACATAGCAATTATTGCAACAAGTACATGTGGGTGTGTATCAGTTCATAGGTAGGTAATAGGCTATTGGCCCTAGGGCCTATAGAAGCCTAGCCATACGCTACCCTGGCCTTTGACACACATGTAATTTAATTTCACGTGTCTCTGTCAAGCAGAGCCACAGAGGTGATTCCCGGGGTGTATTTCCTATCTCCCAACCAATCATCAGGATTATTCATGATGACTGCTAATGAGGAGCTTGGTTTGCTATTGATAGGTGGTTTGTTCCAGAGTATGGGATGTCTCTGAGATAGGAATCTATCCCTCCAGCATGTTCTGTTTATTGAGGAGACAAGGTTTAGGTCCCTAGAGTGTGCAGCTCATAGGGATTGTGATCTGTTTACGTGGAGCATGTCCAACAACTCTGGGTTTGACATAGCTTTGTATGTTAGGCAGAGGTCACCTCTGGGTAGGCAGTGTGCAACAATGTCTAGCTGTGGTTTTGTGGGACGGTCTGCATAGGGCATCTGTTTGAGGCCGGTATTCTTCTTTGTGAGGTATGTCTGTGGCCTTTCCAGTTGCTGTAGATGTCTTGTGAGGTACATACCAAATGGGGCATTGTACTCTATAATGGGGTTTATGAGTGATGAGTAGATGGGAACACTGACCTTTATTTCCCTGGATGACACACCTTTTGTGATGAGGTGTGCCACGTAGACAGATTACATGACTAGTGTGGCACTGTGATTATCACAGGGGAGACTACTGCCCACCTGTGTCCCATGGTCTCTTATCACACTTTCAGTGTTAAGTAGACTACCACCTATGTGGTAGTTCATGGGTACAGAGTTTTTGCCAGAAGGGATGCCAATGCAGTTTCAACATTGAGCTTGAGTCCATGGCTTTGTCACCAGGCATCTGTCGCAGTAAATAAGACCCTCTCTCTCTCTATATATATATATATATATATATATATATATATATATATATATATATATATATATATATATATATATATATATATATATATATATATATATATATATATATATATATATATATATATATATATATATATATATATATATATATATATATATATATATATATATATATATATATATATATATATATATATATATATATATATATATATATATATATATATATATATATATATATATATATATATATATATATATATATATATATATATATATATATACATACATATAAACATCCACTGGTGTATATATAGATATACATAAAGGCATATATACAGTCCACCTTTCATGGTGGGAATATCAATTATGCGAAGGTTGTGAGGTATACAGTTATGTAATAATATTGCAGTCTTGTGCATAATGCAGTGAAGGTGTTCTCAGCCCATGTAGCTTTAGCAGGCCTCACTGGCTGCAACACTGCAAACCTGACAAATCATACCCACAGCGTTTAACCACCACATGTCATGTACCAGCACTGTATGCTATCTTGTTTGCCACACACTACAACCTACATAGAAATATGCACATAACAACCTTCACCAACATATATATGTCCACCCTTCACAAACAGTTGCAGTATGTCCCTTGCTCTATGAACATGTACAGATGCTAATATATCTGACACAAGGTCCACACTGTTGTAAGTCCGTGAACCTCACGGCTGACCTGTTGGGCCTTGCTGCAACATGAACAGGTGTCACATGTGAGCACACAGTAATATTAGAGGGTGTATATATAGCTGCAAATGCTAAATTAGCATACTAGCCTGGTACAGCAGTTGCCAATGCTAAGCTACACGTTAATATGACTATCATGCATTTGTTACTCTGTCACATCCATGAATATATAGCTGTATGCGCTACTCCCCCAAACAGCCATTGTACACACTACTGTATAGAACACAGATAACATGGATCAGATGTTTGACATTTAATGCTGAGCTACATATGTCACAGTTATATCCCACTGCACACAGCTACACACTGATTTGTCCATGGCAGTAGTTATGCAGGGCATCTGTGCATAGATACATACTGCTGCCACATATGGATGATTCAGATTATGTAGAGTACTCTTCAAAAACATCTACTACATGTCAATAAATACATATCTGTTACATACCTTTCATTTGTATGTGTTTGTATTTTTCAGTTCTGTGTGTCTTTTTTTTTTTTTAATTGTTTTTTTTTTCTTTTGCTGTTGATGTTGATGTAGATGTCGGTGTCTGTCTGTCTGTCTCTGTCTCTCTGTCTCTCTCTCTCTGTTACAGCAATGGAATGATTGCATGTGTGGACAGCAAGTACAGCCTGTTGCTAAGTCAGGTAGGCGTAGCCCTTTCAGCTTTCCAAAGTGGGGCCCATGCTTGTTTGCTGTGGATACCATTGTGTAACACAGAAGGTTGGTATACTTTTTATATCTGAAGCTAGGGGTGTAGCCAGTGATTTGAATGTTGTACTCAGACCTGAATGTTGCCACTTCCAGTACACATTTTTCAGTGTAGAATTGTACTCACCCCTAAAAATGCTAACACAAGATTCATTGGATTATGTAATTTCTTTTCTACTTATACAATTAGCTGCCATACGTAAGTAGTTATTGAGATGTATTCATCTGGCACATGAACTGTTTGTGAACTGCTATACTGTGAATATTAATATACTCACTTCTGCACAGTTTCTGCTTTTTTATTGTTGACATTAGTACAGGATGCTCAGGAAAACTGGACAATTCCAGTACTGAGTATGCCTACCTACATCCTTGGTGGACCCTGAACACACAGGTATTTTGTACATTTGGGTGGGGGTTGTCCTGCTATGATACTGTGTGGGGGTTGTAAAGTGCTGCTGTAACATTATTTACTGCTAGAATGGCTGGTTCTGTTATCACAGTCATGTAATGCAATTCCACAACAACTGCTGGTAAAGTTCCACAGAACAGGTTTTGTGTCATGGCATTCCTATCTTTCCTTTACATTCACTAATTCTGATGCATGATATATCTATTTCAGCAACAACCTCCTGCTGTATATCTACTATGGCTTAGTGGTACTTCATACAGTCTAGTGTGTCCAAGGTCCGGGGTTCGAGACTGATACTGGTGTTTTATTTTGCTGCTGAGCAGAACAAGGGCCCTCACATGCAGGATGACTAAGGCACTTTTAAGCAGTTGTAAGTGGGTTTGCGCTGGTTTGCGCGAAGCTTAGCAATACTTAGTTAAGCGCACACAAGAGCACACTTGCGCAAACCTGCTAACTACTGCTTAAAAGTGCTTACTCCCGCTAACCCTTGCTCTCATTTCTTTGAAAGAAAATAAAATGGGGAGATAGGAAAGTGGTGAAAAAGGGGCACAAAGAGGGAAAGATAGTAAGGAAAACAGCTCGGGATGTGCAGGACGGGTGTAGGGAAGGTCCATAGCTGCCCATTTCTTTAACAGCAACAGCTGTGCATATGCTAGAAATTTGGAGGGAAATATGAAACCTTCCACCCCTGAGAGAGGGGTGAGGACAACAAAGTATGCTGTACTGACAATTAAATATCAGTTTATGTGTCCAGCAAACATTTGTGCAAAATGGGCAGCTATGTATGGGGCGTAAATTTTTTTGGGGAGCAGTTTGCCCTTTTTCTTTAGGTGAGAGTGGAATGTGGGGTAGGGGAAGTGGGTATATTTGGGGAGGTAGGTTGGGGAGGTAAACAGACAAGACAAACAAGACGCATACAGGGGCGGAATATGACACATGTAGTGGGAGAACACCATTGATGGGGAAGGATGTTTGAAAATCGCAAGCCCATGAGCCCACAGATGGCAACAGTGGAACTGATATCCCCACACATGGGCAGTCACTACTGTACCTTCACAGCTCAGAGGGTGGCTGTGCTGGGGGCTGCGTAGGAGGGGCAGGCTCACCCGTCAGTCACGCCTCACGTGCCTCAAGCTGGTGTAGAGGATCAGCGACTGAACGCTCGATCTCCCTACGCACCACAGCCCGGACCGTTCGGAGGGTGATAGGTGGCCCTCCTCTGGCCACGCTTGCATGGGGGATGAGCCCATCCCCTGCAGCACTTCCACCCAAAGCTGGCACATGGCCAATGGAGGAGGAGGTCCAGGGCTGGGAACGGGACCTGCTGGTGCCAGGTGCCATCGCCAGCTGAGGTGGGACAGGTGGGTCCGCTGGGACCGGCCTTCCCATACGTTCTATGTTTAGGAAGATTTAATGACAATATGGGTTGGTAACAGCCAACAGAATTCCAAATTAGTTGTAACAGCATGCAGTAGTATTTCCATTAACCCAACACACCAGAGTTTCAACAGTTGAACAGCAAGCATAACACATGCATATATAGAACAACAGTGGACATTCCAACAGCATGCAGGATTGATTGGTGGCAACAGGCCACCAGGACTGTGGTATTTGAACAGGGCACATGCATCAAAGTAAATGCAGATATTTATAAACCAATAGGACATATGTCCCAACAAATGTTTTGAGATTAGACATACCCATTGAGGTGTGGAATTGCATTGTTTATGCACATACAGTAGGGTGTAAAAAGATTACTCCATTAACAACTTATATGTACTTATAGTTTACACTACATTCCTACTGACTGCAGGTATATATCCCCTACATGTATTATTATACTAGGCAATGTCCGTTAAATTCTGAAATGGGTTTTGCTAGTTCTTTATATACCTGACCTGTATCTGACATACAAACTGTCCAGGATGCAGATGTTACTGCTACGTATTTATATATTTTATTTATATTTATATATCTACATATCTGGTTGTGTTCAGGTGACATTATCAATTATATTTTAACAGCCCCCTACATTTCTAGCAGCACACTGACATTTCTGGGGAACACAATAACAAGTTACTCATGTGCCAGATTAACCTATACATGCCAGCCATTAACCAACAGTTGAGGACTGTATATATGCTTAACAGCTACTGGAACTCCCTTCATCCACTTTATATGTGCCTACCCAAGTGTGGGTTGACAGCGCTTAATGCAACAGTACTATTTCTATAATGCAAGAGTACAACAACATATCGAAGAAAGTGACACGGACACACTCCAGGTATTATACATTTATTAGTTACATTACACAATTTTCTAGAGGCTCTCTCATTTATTTGATATTACAGTGAATGCAGAAGACTTATTCAAGACATATTATACCTTTATTAATGGGTTACAACACTCTTTTTCAGGCTCTCTCACTTATTTTATTTAACAGTACATACAGAGAAATTATTCAAGACTTATTATACCTTTATTAATGGATTACAACACTCTTTTAAGGCTCTTTCACTTATTTTACATAACAGTACATGCAGAGAAGTTATTCAAGACTTATTATACCTTTATTGTTGGGCTACAACACTTTTTTTCAGGCTCTCGAACTTATTTTATATAACAATACATGCAGAATAATTACTAACCTGCCTGGTGGCGCAACCTTAGCAGCCTATCTGCATAGGCTTGCTGATTTGCAGCACGGACACCTGCAGCTGTGAAGTAAATGAAGTGATATTGAGACATACCTATCCATAATATAGACTACAATAGCAATTCTTCCATACTTCATTCCATGGCTACCTACTCAGTAGTGGGGCATTTTCTATCCCACGGGCCTCCTGTATCCACTGGTTCAGTTGGTCCTCCTTGCGTCTCTGCAGGTCTGAGTAGTGGTGTTTGACCTGCTCACCAGTCCGAGGGACACCTGTGGCACTGGTGAGATCATGTGCTAGACAGTTCCAGGCTTCTGCTTTGTATTCAGTACCCTGGAACTGGCCCTGCAGGAGTCTGTCATCATGATTATGGATGAGGAGCCAAACCATCACTTTTGACTCCTCAATGCCCCACCGTTGTGCTGGAAAGTGAGAGCCCTCTCCAACACCAGCCATGCTGCCTGCAGATGAGAGCTACAACCAGTTATGGCAAGTATTCCCACCTATGGGGCTTAAATATGCCTCATTTCCCAAACTTATTTATGATTGGCCAGTTTTGAAAATTCTCAGCTGAAAGCACACCTGCTTAGCACTGGGTAAACTTTCATTAATATGTATGTGTGTGTTGAAAGTGCATGCATATCAAAAGCTGTCATGGCTTAGTGGTTCAGTACTGTGATTATGGTGCATAGTATCCCGGGTTAGAGGCTTGTCATTGCTTTTTATTTTACTACTGGCCAGACCTGCTAGGAGGTGTGGCTGTGTTTAGCCGACATGCTCAACTTTGCCCGACATTGCTCTTCGTTGTTCTACGGTGCTCTACATTGCCCGATGCTGCCGGACATTACCCAATGTTGCACTAGTTAGTGCTGTGCGCAGCTATGCGCAAACATGTTTTGTTTGCATTAGTTGGTGCGATGCGCAGCTACACGCAAAGCCATTGCGCTAGATAAAGCAGTGCTAAGCTATGAGCAATTATACTTAAATGTGCTTAATACTGGTAAACGTTGCTTAGCAGTGCTTCACATTGCTTAAGATATGTTACTTATGCATTCATCAGTATATATATATAAAATATCGTTCACTGCTACATAGGCCATTTCAATGCTTTTTACTAAAATTTAAAAGATAAATGTCAGGAATTATTTTTATATACAGATTTCCTACAGAAAATGCAAAGGGGAGTGGTGGGACTCGAACCGGGAATGCCTCCTCTTTGTGCGAAGGCTCTACCACTATGCTATTGCTAGTTTACTTAATTTGCATATAAGTTTCTTATTATCCTCTTCGATCTCTAAAACGCTAACTGTAGCTAGGCAATGGCCAAACCCGTGGAAACACGTGCAAATATGGGCAGCTATATCGGGAATAATAAAAAATAAATAAAAGTTTTACATTTTCTCATTGTACAGGGGTTTAGAGTGTGTGGGAGTGTAGTGTTGGGTATGTGCACATTTGAGCAGACTCGCTCATGTCAGTTGACATTTGCCGATTGAGGGACTTGCAGATGCATGGATTTTTGGACATGCCCCCTGCACTTGTGCATGCTCCGTGTTAGCCTTAGAGTTGAGTCAATGCGCCCTCATGAATATGCATGGCGTGCTGACGTCTTCCTCTTAGGTTGCAGTTTCCGTGTAAGACTTATTTAGTCTTACAAGGAGGATTAGTGAATCCCGGGGAATGTTCAACCAAATTGATTGGCATTATGTATGTTGGCATGCTACTATGCATGTGCTGAAAAAAAAAAATAAAGCATTATTTTTGCACTCTAAATCCCGGTTGCTAATCCTATATTCTAAATCTGAGATCACACAATCCATGGGGATGAAGGTATATTCCCCTACCTGGGATTGTTGATGTTGCATGCCTGTTGACCGTCTGTTTAATTGACAAAACTGGGTCAGTAAAACAGATGTTAACCAAAGTACTATTTGACAAAGTTGCCATCACCCATATGTGTGTGTGTGTGTGTGTGTGTGTGTGTGTGTGTGTGTGTGTGTGTGTGTGTGTGTGTGTGTGTGTGTGTTTGTGTGTGTGTGTTTATATATATACATACACATATACATACACACACACCCACATATATGCACAGACACAAATATACACACAAACATATGCAAACACATTTTGGGAAGTTGTTTTATGTATTTTAGAATGTATACTTTATATTTTACTACTTTTTGCCAAGTTTAACTTTATTTTTGTTTCACTCTGTTCATTTCCTGTTCTTGTCTACAACAGTTGACTCACTGTTTGTGGAATCTCTGTACTGGAAGTTGCTCTTTCAGTTTCTTCATGAGGTTATTTTTAATATTTTTAGATGAATTTTATTGTTCTTTATCAGATAAATTATTAGAATTTGAAATGTTACTACTTTTATTGCTGTATAATATTTTAATTTATATAGGACTTGTTATTTCTTTCTTGTTTTATATCATTTTATTTAGTTTGTTATGCACCTTCAGTTAAAGATGTGTGCTAATGGAGCTTTTCATTGGGTATGATTAGAAATATCATAAAGTGTGCAGGTGCTACATTGCTTCCTAATGTACAAACAACCATTTCTGTAATATCAGTATCAATGTAATAATACTGTTAATTGCAATATCTTGTACCTAAACTAGCCAGTTATATCTCTGGGTGTGGGCATCTTACACAACTGTTTGTAGTGTCTTTTTTACCCAGTGGCCACTGCTTACACAGCCCCCCCCCCCACATGAGTCTGTCACACTTTTTCATTGCACTTTTAATGGAACAAATTCTCCAGTTACAAATTTGTTTGCAAACATTTTAGTTATTTAGGCCCCATATATCGTGCAGTGACAGTTTCTATTTGTATGTTTATCAAATAATGCCATTTTAACATGCTATACAGCTTTCTTATAGTGATGGGAACATTTCTGAGATGCTGCTATTAATGTACCAGTAATGGTAATATTTGTAACTGCAGTGACAATAAATGCTGTATAGCTAGTTAGTGCATAGCTAGTGCATGTTATCCATGGCTTTCTGTATACTTCTTTAGTATCATTTTACGCATGCATGAGTATATACTTACACTCTAGCTGTAGATTCCATTAATGCTTCATTAAATAAAATATGGCAAAATGTGCCACTTTTGTAAAGTTTTATAAGTTCATAGATTCTCAGCCTAAGAACAACTTAAGGCAAAGACAAGCTTATCCAAATTTACCAAAATCTTATCCAGATTTACCAAAAATATTGCTGAAATGTGTCAATACCCCAAGGAAATTTAGGATTATGATATTGGCTTATACACATCATCCATTCACAGGCTGCCTCTGTCCATTAGGAACATAGGTACCAACAGTAGCATAGATAGGTGCGAGAGGGGCAACTACTCAGGGCACAAAGTGCCTGGGGATGTGATCAGCCCAACTGCTAGCTGCATTGCATCAAACAGTTTGCTACAGTTAGAAGTAAAAAAAATAATGTTTTTAACTAAAACTTGAGAGACATTGCTCTCTCTTCAGGCATGGTATAAACTGTAGCAACTCCTTGCTACAGTTGTAGCAAGTATTTTGCCACCATTTAAAAATAAATGCTTTTCACATTCTTTAAAACTTTATGGACTGTGCACACCATGCAAACTGTTTCAATGCCCATAAATAATGGACCATATCTCCTTGTTCTCTGATGTTGAAGGTACAATTCATGACATATTAAAATTAAGTCTGAAAATTATAATAGTATTCACAAATGCAAAAGCCAAAAAAGCTGTATTGCTTAGTTGGTTTGGCTGCTAAGACCTACTTTCTGTACTATATTTTACAATCATGCTGTGCTGGCATGCCTCGTAAAAGCATTGTAACCCAGAATAGGAAAAACAAATAGACTGAAAAGTAAGTAACAGAGTTTTTAATTAGCAGCAATAATCATCAGTAACAAATTGAATATACATTGCATGACAGGAATATATTCAAATCAGAAAAGATTAGAGAAGACATCTCGGTCTATATTGTCACATCTGGCATTATTGACATAGTATCATTAATATGCAAATTTCATGAATATCCATAAGTGCAGGAACAAAAAAAAGGTGTATAGCTCAGGATGTCAGTATTTCACCCACCTCCATTTTCTGTATATGAAAACCTTTGTTGAGTAATAAACAAGCTATCCTTTTTTTCTGAAGCTAGCTGCCCCATAGAATGCAGATAGTAAGTTGACAGAAAAACAGTTTGGCTCCACAAAAGGGGTGATAAGTTGTCCTAAAGACATCCAGGTAACATCAGATACTGGAATGAAATTAGATTATATGGAAAAAGAACTCCGCAAACTGGATCCAAACAAAGGGCAGGGAGGAAACGGAATTAGTAAGAATGACCTGAGAACACTTTAGCAAGAACTTGCAGTACCATTATATCTATTATTCACTAGGTCATATAAATATGGGGAGATTCCTCAAGATTGGAGGCATGCGCTTATTAAATCTGTCTTTAAGGGAAAGGGGAGTAGGACAAACCCAGAATCATATAGACCATTAAGTCTACTTTCTTGTTGTGGAAAAATAATGGAGAAGATAATATTGGCTAAGTTATTGTCCGAACTGGATAGGTTGTGACTTGAAACCATATATCAGCATGCATATGTTGAAAACAGATCTATTACCACCTGTGACATGATGTTCTATAACAATATAATAACAGCTATGAATGAAAAATTGTGCTGTGAGGTAATTTATATAGAATTAACTTCATTTGACAGAATCATACACAGGACACTGATCAATAAATTAGTACAACTAGGTACTGATGTACTCAATAAGATTGATAGCTGCATGACTTACAAATAGTAGATGACAAGTATTGTACACCAAATGGACAGGTAAAATCCTTGGTAACACTCAGGGTGTCCCACAAGGCTCTGTCCTATGCCCTTATTTGTTTGGATTGTATCTTTCAGACCTAACTTTTTCATCTGAGGTGTTCTACAGTCTATATGCAGACAACCTGAAATTGGGAAAACTGGTTACATGTGTTACAGATAAGGCATGTCTGCAAAATAACTTGAAAAAATTTACCATTTGGGCACAGGAGAGTGATATGCTGATAAATACATCAAAAACTAAGCATATGAGATTTGGGAGACATAAATTGAACAGTGAATATTTAATACAGCACACAGTGATTGAAACTGTAGACTCATTTAAGGACCTGGGTATATAGGTAGGTTCAGCTATGGGTTTTTTTAATCATATCAACCAATTGGTTTATGATAGTTATAGAACTATAGGTTGTATAAAAAGATTTATAAAATCTAGGAAATCAAAAATAATGAAGTAATTTTTTGTTAGTTACTTAGACCCAAACATGAGTAGGGAATAACAATATGGAAATCCTATAAGAAAACAATCATGAGTAAACTGGAAAGAGTATATCGGAAATATACCAAGGGCATCCATGCATGTAAAAATTTAAGTTATTATGAAAAACTAAAATATCTGAACTTGTACAGTGTCTCTTATATATATCTAAGAGGAGATCTTATTCAGGTATATAGGGCATATAGCGACAGCTACCTCTGTGAATGTTTGGGGTTATCAAAAAGTACTAGTGAATTATTAGACAACCTATGTACAAGATTCTATAGGAATGAGAAGTCCATTAATTGGTTTTCTGATAGAGTAGTTGATGCATGGAACAGACTACCAAATTACATTAAAGCAAGTACTAGTTTAAATCTTTTTAAGAACAACCAGGAATACTTATTATGGGAACAAGCATTTTAGTATATTGGCAAGCTAGAAGGGCATTCATGCCTGTGCTTGAAACATTTGTATGCATGTATTTATTGAATAACACTACCCCAATCCACCTCCCAATAACTATTTGCATGCCACAGTGATCAATTGTAAGGACTTTGCTATTTAATACGTATATTCATAAATGACATTCACAAAGTCACACCGTGGCTATAGTAGTACAATTTGTAGTTGAGTCTGTCCTTATCTTTGAAAGCTTATCAACTCACAAGCTACTTAAAACCACACAGCATTCTTTTTCTAAACTTGAGCAACAGCCTGCCAAGTCCAAATTATTACTGAATGCTAACAAAAATAAAAATCAGAGCTAATCCTGTTCGCAGGCACATATAAACCACAAACATATGTGTTAGAGCATTATCTTCCTTAACAATACAACTATTATAAAGTAGAAAGCACTAAGCTATCACAAATAACAACTTACCATAACAGGAATCGGGTATAATTAAAGTTCATGAAATTAGTATTGTTTCAGTCTTTGATGTTAGCCTTTATCTAAACCATGCAAAAACGAAGACATTTAATTTACTATCAGAAAAATATATTATTTAATACCAAGTCAGATATAAACATAAGAATTATAAAACCAGACAATGGTGGTTCCCTAGTGATATTGGCATTTGAAAAAAGTGAAATAGTCTAGATGATGCTGTCTACCTTTTAGGTAACAAAGGCGCAATTAACAAACCTTACCATTATACTGATGCATATTGGAAGAAGTTATAATCAGTTGACTACTGATGATACAGTTAATATTTTGTGCAATAAAAGTTTTTATTATTTATGTATCCTCAAAATACATAAACACAAGACAAATACGCACATAAGACTGATAGCATCCAGGTCAAGTTTCAAGATACATTATACTAAAATGCATCCTGTGTCATTAAAAGCTGGAATGGTGTTTGGGCAAGGAAAACAAATTTCCAGTTTAACTACTTGAAAACATGTTTAAAAAATATTTGCTATTTTAAGAAAACACTTTGTTTAGATGCTGTTGTGAGACAGTGGTTAAAAAGTGGTATTATGAAGTTAAATTCAGTTAGAGATAACAATACACAAGCCATTGATTGGAGCTAGCTGATAATTATAGAATTATTTTGTTGATGCCAATTGTATTTGTAAAATTGCTCAGGATTTTCTCTTCTTTTTTTTAAATTTCTTCACAATTTGGATTTCGATCTCTTACTGAAATGAGTTTACTATACCCCTCCCATGAGAGAATAATGCTTTATTGTTCTCTTACAGAATGCACTGCATGAATATAGATGCATATCACATTACTTCATCTCCCAAATGTTTGATACCCTCTATTGCTTAGTGGTGCTGTTACATCTCTATTGACAATTTCCGGCTTCAATGATTTTCTGTAATTTATACAAATCTCATTTCTTAGAAGTTACTAGAATTTGTACCTTTGTGTAATATTTACTGTTTATTTGATATTAATGAATTCAATTAGTTGTATACATCTCTCTTTAGTGATTATTTTACCTTTTTGTATTGTACGTGTACTTCATGAAGCTTTGCTCCCAGTGTGCCAACTTAAAATGGAAGCTGTCCCCTGTTGAACTTTCCTAGTAAATAAAATGAAATAAATAATCATTTCTCATTTTTATGTCATGTGATATGTTAATAATACTATTTAAATGTTGAGTTAACTGTTGGCATTGTATGTGATTTGATGAAGTCTTGATGTTATGAACATTAGTAAAAACAAAATGTGTTTACTGTACTGATTTTATTGTTTTAGTGAAATATTTACTTCACTATCAACTGAAGTCTTGGAAGTGTTTTGTTTTAGTTTTTATGCTTTAATGCATTCATTCAATTTTCACTGGAACTATTCTTCTGCTGTAATTTTAAAATAAAGAGTGTTTATTCATCACTCTGGGCATGAATGGGGTGGCCTGGTCAATAAAAACGGTGTGGTGCTCTCACTCTAGAAAAAAATACATGCTAGCTATTTTACTGTAATCTTATTGTTTTCTCATAGAGGTAACACCTCATAAGATTCTTTCACATAATCAATAAATGTTAGATTATATTGATGTTTCTTACTCAAGTTTACAAGAAGTCTCACAACGTCCATCGGTATATATTCAACAGGAGCATGTGCAAAGGATAAGGGTATCAAAGTGTCATTTAGTCCTGGGTTGTGTCTGAGCTTTCACAGTCTGCATAACTTGCATTGTAGCCCTTTATGTCCTTTATAATAATGGTTTGTTGAAGCAATCTGCACCCTGGCTTTGTAAGGTCCATCTTTATAGAACCAGTGAGAGTGACACTATGTGCTAATATCCTTATCAGTTTTCTGAGAAAGACCTTTAAACTGTATTATGCTTAACTGTATTTGTATTAGCAATCACTTTATGTGCTCTTTTGCAATTGAGAGGCCTTCTCCCTAGGTTAGATTTTAGACTATACATGTAATATGAATATATGTATTGACTATTTTGATTAGATGCTTTGTCTTTTCTATGTGCAGAGCTTTTCTGTCCAATGTTCTGAAGAAAATGTGATTTTTGTCCAGTCAGACGTTTCTGGAAAACAAATGTAAATAAATAAATAATACATAAATAACCATCTAGTAACTGTTTAAAGTCTGTTATTTCCATGTCTAGTGGTTTATCTTTTTAATTCAATGCATGTGTATGTAGTTAGGCTGCTCTGTTCCTTTTGTACTCCATTTACCCTACCTTGTGTTTTCTCTTGCTCTATGCAGTATATAGTCCTTCAGATGGGTCATGTTCAAATTTACTGGTTTAGTTTTTAGTCAGCCAAGTCAGCAATTCTTTCATAATTATTCTGATTTGAAGTGGAAACTGTGGCATCTTCCCGTATAAATGCAGATATACTTTTTCCCCATTTATCTAATTCTATTGCTGTTATTTTTATTAACCTTAGAGTTCTGCTTATGTTTTCACTGGTTCTTTGCTTTGCTGCATCAGAGTGAAGCTCTGAGTTCTGTTCACTTTCCCTTTTCCTATTTTCTTTAATATAAGATTTAACTTTTTCTCTGTTAAAGATCATATGCAAACCTTTGAAATGGAAATCTGTAAAGTTATACCCTCTCTTTGATAAGCCATGCATGCAGCAATTTTCTGAGTATTATAAGTTAATAAAATAACTTTAAGATAGCTATGACATGGCTTATGGTTCCATCTCGCTTGGGTGAATGCTGTGTGCATGTCAGATATGGTGATATCGATGAATGGCTTCTGGTGCACTCAGTCTTTGAATCAGAGAGTTTAATTGCAGAAATTAAATGAAAGTCTGGCAGAATCCCCACCTGTTTAAAATCCTCCAGTTGCTTTATCCTTCTGTCTTCACAGGTACCTTGGAAGCACTCTCAGTTCACTTTAAAGCAAATCAGACATGCTCATAGCATCAAAACATAGCTATCAGCAGCAGTTCCCTTACTGTGCATATATTTAAGGCACAGCAGACAGATTCACTAGGTAGGATGCCACAGGCTGCCTTCATAAATGTTCATCTTTAAAATCACAAATGTGATTGAAAAATACTTTAAATTTAGTTTTTTTTTTCAGGCAGCATATTATGAAGGAAAAATTGTTCAGCAGCATTCATTTGCATCATCATGACAATTAAGACAGTTGGAGTGATGACACCTGACTGGCAAGCACACATGCGTGTGTGTGTGTGTGTGTGTGTGTGTGTGTGTGTGCGTGTGTGTGTGTGTGTGTGTGTGTGTGTGTGTGTGCGTGTGTGTGCGTGTGTGTGCGTGTGTGTGTGCAGGAAACCACAAAGAATGCACATGGATTTAAATTATTTTTTTTATTAAAGCACAACAGCAAAAAAAAAGTAAAAAAACATCAGGACTGAAATTGGATACTCTACAGAACCAGAACATGCAAGAAACATTGCTTAAGGATAAGTCACATCTGCAATTGATCTTTAATTTCTACACCTACTTTACTTGGTATATTCCTAACTGTAGAGCCTTGCCTGGCAGTTTTGACACAAATATCTCATAACATTAATAACTGGAGTCTTTTGTCAAGATTCACCTTCTTTGTCAGTTGCTATACTGACTTCCTTTGTTATTTTTATTACAGAAGACTTTTGACAAGTCAGTGTTAGAGTTATCAAAAACTATCACCCAGAGCTAAATCTTAACTCATTCTGTGTCTCCCAGATCCATACCTTTTCATGACTGTAGCAATACATTTCTGGCCATACATCTATCTGCTTGCACCAATCCATTATAACTTGCGTAGCTCATTCAACTGGGAAAATTGAGGCCAATTGTAATGTGTCATGCTAGGCACTAAAACTAGAAGGTATACCACTTTACCTAAGAAAGTTTATAATTCTACTTGTGTTTAAGGCATTTCTTCTTCACTCTTTGTACATCTATCACTTTCAGTTTTCTTCTTACAGTTGCCTTTTTTTGTTTGCAGCCATATTGTTATTTAGCTAATGCAATCATACTTCCTAGTTAAGATAATTGCTGCATTCTTTTCCTTCGAACACAAGATTGCACTGAACAAGTTTGGTAACAGCAAAGTGATAGAATTCAAATTCTACACTTCTAGCTGTTAACGTTTCAGGATTTTTAAAGTCCATTGACTAACATTTTATCAGCATGTTCTTAAGTAACTTGTTGGCTATTGTTATGAGTTTTTGCAGGCATAGTATTATTGTTAACTGTCTATTTCATTGCTTTATGCTGAATTCTAGAAAATATGGAAGTAGTCAGTTCAAATGGGAGCATGTTTTTGTATTTGCAAGCAAAACAGCACACTTAGGCAAAGGCTTGTTAATAACACCTGGAACAGGCAAATCATACTTAGAAGTAGCAAATTCAGTTAATACCAAATGTTTTACTGCAGCAATTTGCTATTCCAAAGATTTAACATCACTCTGGATTATCCACTTTTCTTTAAATTTCTAGGAAGTGTCCTTTGAAATTTATCTCCTGAGAATATTTCTAAAATTGTACCTATACTGTTTAAATGAGAGTCTGGCCACAGTTTAATAATATGCATCAAATCAGTCATTTGTGACTTCACTTATTTATTCATAATAAATATCCAGTTATAAAACATGACAGACTGGGATGCAGGTGAAGCTCCAGCCTTTGCTTATATTTTTCTGTTTACTCATTTGTAGACAATGAAATGGTGGCCCAGTGGTGAAACAATTAGCATTGTTACCTCACAACAAGTCGGTCTCTAATTCAAATCTCAGTAGGTTTGTCTTATGCACATAGTCTGCATGCCCTCCCAGTCTTCATGTGGGTTTCTCTGGTTGTGTCACAGTCCTTTCATGCTCCAAAAATATGCAATAGGTTGATTGGATAATATAAATGGGTCAAAGGTGTGAGCATGGATGCAATGTGCATCATATGGAAGAATAACTTCAGTAGGCCTAGCCATCTGGTAGTGTAAACATTGGCTCTAGATGATTGTCACTGTTGACGCAACACCCTGGTGCTATGTGCAAAATGGGAAAGAAGTATTGTGATTGGATGGCTGGATGGATTTTGAAGACAATGGCATCTATTTAGCTAGTCCCCAGACAAATATGAAGTTAAGATCCTAGTCCACTTAGCTTGGGACCACTGCATCTGAGCTGCATACTTATGATGACTGCCAAACTTCATTAGAGATTTACCAGCTACTGGGCTTACTGTGAGGTGGTCTGCTTATTACCAAAGGTTAAGTAAGTATTGATTAGTACTAACACTGCATTCCCCCACGGCCTTCATCCATCATTCCATTTGGCAGTGTTTTAGCAGTTGCAGTTCAGTATGCATAGGCCCATGGATTATAGAACAACAAACAATGGTTAGATTTCTTTTAGATAACCGTTCAAGCTGCCATAGTAAACGTCCTGGGCACAGAGATTTTACAATTCCCAGTCACTCTTTCTTCAGGTAACACATTAAACTGTCATGAAGATCCTTTTCATACTAAATCCTCATATAGGTATAGGTTATTCACAGTTAAAGAACACTGATCAGCCAACACAACACAGCTTTTCAAGTAGCAGCTTAGTTTCTTTCCATTTTAAGGGGTTATGTCTGGGGATGTTCAGCAGTTAGCATGGATTGCATTTCCTTGATAGTAATGCAAATCACTTTTCTGATACTGCTACAGAAATGACACTGTTCTGACAGGGGGAAATAGTCAGGTAGAGCACTTTTCAACAAGCATCATAACACGACAATGTCTACAACTTTGTTTTTATTCCAGTTGCTATCCAACAATGAGATATATTGCAAATGTCAAAGTATGGTTTATTTTCAAGGGGAAACCCATGCAAGCTTGCAAAAATTAGATAAATAAAAAGAGCTCTATGTTCAGTAAATATTCTCAAGCAGGCTCCACTTTGCAAACAGCTTCAAAAAATAGGAGTAGTCTAACAGTATTTATTTAGTTAATTGGTTTGTCAGTCAGTTAGTTATTTAGTTAACTGGGATGGTGAGCTGGCCTACAGATTATTTTTAGGAATGACCCAAACCATATATGCATTCACAACTTTGAAACCTAAATCACAGGTATTGCTTGCTATATAGTAATTGAAAGTACATTGAAATAGTAATTAACCTATATTAAAAATTGTGGTGAAACTAATTAGGCTTATTTCAGCAAACAGTAAGGAATTATATGCATAATTTAGCAATTTTTATCAGTTTTGCATAGTTATTCATGCAAGTGAATGTAAAGGAAGTTATTTAGAAATACAGTTTACCTTTGAAAGGTTGAAAATCAACCTGCCTAACAGCCCGTTGTGTGAATGGACAGCCGAAACCAGCATTTCCAAATGGCACTGAAGTTCGAAATTCAACAAATCAAAAAGCAGATTCACTGAGTTTCGAACTCAGATATCGAAAACACACTGTAATGCAGGGGGCAAGCCCCCCTGCATCCCCCAAGTGGGGGGGCTGTGCCCCCCACACCCCCTACTTTAATATTCTTACTCCGAGGATGCACTACAGTTGGGAAGGGATCCATTTCCCAATCTTCACTATAGTGAGCTCCACACCCACAATGCCGAATCTGCGATGAGCGAATGTCAGTGTGCATTCGCTCATTGCATATTCAATGCATTTGTATTCCATTAACTGAGATCTTGAAAATGTCCTTTCATGCAACTGTCTTTTGACAAGATGCACTTCAGCCTTTCAGATGTAAACCAGAAATACACCGCACATTGTTCATCAATTGTTCAGATGTATACTTCAAGGTTTTTGGATATTCGGCTCAGTGTTAGTTTATCCAGTATCAAAACCATATTAATTAGTAACTTGTTGAAATTAATTTTGAAAATACTGATTTTTGAGTTTTCTGATAATTTACTATAATGAGCTCCAAGCAGCTGGTACAATACTATATAGATTTTTTTTTTTTTAGCTTTGCAAAATAGGACCTCACAAGCAATATATAATTGTCTGAAGATGAAGAAAGACAGCACTTAGATTTTTTGTGTACGTTTTTACTGCTAGTGATGGACAGTAGAAACAGTTCACCAGTATGGAAATAAATCAGTTTAAAAGTGGTAAAGCCCTGACAGTTATGGGAAGGCAATTGGCTTGTCTTTTTTTCACTGAGTGGTGTTCTTTGAGGCCACTTGAATTTATGAATTAGCAAATCTTATTTACTGCCATTTGGAGGCTGTGGGTATTCTGTTCTGAATGCAGTACACATGAGGGTAAGCACTAATCAATTTGTGGCATGAACAGTATTGCAAGGGCTTTTCTTGCTTCATGAGGAAGTACATTAGAGCACTGTTATGCAGGTCTTTGCTGACAGAAGGCTACATTTATGATGTTTTGTACACATAGGGAGATAAAAAAGACATTGGTCAAGGAGGATCCCTTGGCATCATTGTTGTCGTTTTGGTTTTCTGATGAGTTCCAAATACATAGTTGTTACTTATTTTACAGTTAATTACTAAATTCACTCCAGTTAACCAGTTCCACAATGAATTAAAATTCTGTTACATTACATGTCTTCTTTCAGCTAGTGAGTATATCATATGCATTAAGAGTGCAGTTTAGATTTGGTAGGTTAATTTGTTATTAATGAAAACTGAGAAAAAAAAGGTGCTAGTTTCACTTAGTATCAAAGGCACAGTAATTCTAAACCCCAAGCAGAATACACTTCAACTTCAGAATTTTCAGTATAGACACAGCTGTGGGCAAGTGCTTTCTTTATAATACATCTTACCTGGAGGATTTCTAATGGATTTCTTTATTGTAGAACACAGAGAAACAAGAATCTGCAACTTCACTGGGCCATCAGTCATTAAAGCCCCTCCTCTGCAGCTATTCCCCATCTCTTCCCATGGTGATCCTGTTTTTCTCTTGCTTATCACACCTTCTGAAGCTAGTAAGTCATATGACTTCTATGATGATAAAATCTCAAGATGTTTATAAATGCATGTTTAGATGGTCGTTTTAATGAAAACTGCTTTTCTTCATGCACATGGAAGCTTCCTATCACAAACTGAACATATTTTGACTGTTGACCCCTTGTATTTTCCTGTGATCAATTGAAAAACAATCCTTCATTTGGTTTCACAAGCACATTGCTACTAACAATTCAGGTCTACAGTCACTAAATTGTGATCATGTGATAATAAGTTAGCTGCTTCTGCAAACATGCTAGCCTTCAAAATAACATGGGGCGACTAGCAACTGGCTTTGTCCCATGGTAGTGATGCTCAGCTGCTCTGTCACTGCATGAAAAGGGAACACCACAGACCCAAGAAATTACAGTCCCATCAGCCTAATGAGTCTAATACACAAAGCCATGGAACATAGCATAACAGACTTAATAATTATGATATCAAAATGTTATCAGACATGTCTCCTAGCAAATCGGCTTTGTATAGAGCAGATTCTGTCTATTGAAACTTGCAAACTTCTTTGAGAGGGTTACTCAGACTGTAGTCTTACAACACGCTGCCCATATATTGCACTATGGCCATGCCAAGGCATCTAATACTGTTCCACTTGCAAATATAATAAACATGCTCAAGTAGCTCCATATTGACCAATATGTGGTTAGGTGGACAGGCAGCTAGCACAGAGACACAATAAGAGTAGGGAGTGCATCCTCTGTGAACATGATGTGGAGTTCTGCATGGATCTTTGTTGTGACCTCTGTTATTCAGCATCTTCTTCTCAGATCTTCACTTATCAAATGAAGATCTTATGGTTAATAAACTCTGAGGGTGACTGTAAGCTGGGAGTCATCGTCAAGTCCTCCCCTGATATACAGGCACTCCAGTAGTAGCTTACAATTGACAATAACTTGTGTAGCAAAATGGGCTCAAGCGAAAAGTTAAAAGTGCAACATTGTAGCATTTGGCAAACACCCAGATCCATCTTGTAGCACAGATAACACATCACTACAATATAAAACAGTTGTGAGAGACCGGGATACTCGGGAGGACAATTCCCTTACTTTCAGCATCACATTGCAACAGTAATTAGGAAATCTGTTTACCTTTCACAACTCAGAGCAAAGGATATTTCATCCAGATTAAAAGAAGTTTTCATCTGTTTGTACTCCACAAAGAATAGACCCATCACTGACTACAACACTCCCTTTGGGGTGTACTTTACTAAGCGTATTAAACAATAACAAAGACTCCAGAGGTCTGTAACTAAAATATTAGGGGCTTAAACAATCTGAACTACCAAGAAAGACTGCAGGCTTTATTTCTACACTCAGTTTTATATAGACTCACTAGGGTGATCTGTGTCTTGCTCCATCCCTTATACCTCAGTCAGTCAAACAATCCAGGTAACGTCAGAGATCTAAAGTCATTCCAACAAATGAATAAGACAAGAAGCATGATTAGATTTGTCATGAAGTGCCTACCGATTCTCTGGAAGAAACTCAATCTTCAAGTTAATCAGTGTGACACACTCTTTGTCATTAAAAAGGAGCTGGACAACTGGATGGGTATGGAATGGCTTTCCTTGAAAAGAGAGACAAGGCCTAAGCGTGGCTATTGGCAAAATGTAAATACCCTTGTGTATCAGCTGCCTTGTAAAAAAGCATTTTGATGACAGCCAACCCCTAATTTCTGAGGGTCAGCTTATCATCAAGAAAAATGTCCAGTTTACAGGCACAATAAACAAATTAAAACTGATTTCCACCATAGGCAATTAACAGTATCAGTAGTGGAAAATCTGACAGATGATAGTCAACTTGCAAAAATAAAGACTTGGGTTAATTGCTACAACGTGGAACATATGAGATTTGGGTATGTGTTTGGCTCTGGCAAATCATGTTCATATAGTAGCCTTCACAGGACATGTGCAAATTTCCAAAGACACAGAGAAAGGTGCTACAGACCCTCATGTCTTCAGGTGTCAACATCAGCTGTGGGGAAAGTGTCTGTGGCTAAAATCTGAAACCCCCAGAGAGCTGTTTGGAGGACAGTCACCTATAATTGACCCTCAACCCATTTGGAAATGAAAGGGCATCGTGTTCACAGTTGGGATTATAGCTGTGGGTCATTGTGGGATAAAACATATTAAAAAACTATCCTGTTGTCATTTCATAGATAATATTAAAAAAAAAAGAATCTATGCATAAGGTCTAAAACAGTAAATATGAGAATCTTTTCAAGGACATATTTCAAATCTGTTAAATAGGATGTGTGGCTTTGCAGCTCAGGATCTTCCCACACCTCAGATGGTCCAAAGCACTCAGATGCAGTAAGAAGAACTTAAGAAAACATGCAGTATCATGGGTCATATACATATGTATCTCATGCCACCTATGACATTATGTCAGGATGAATGAGATCTAGTTAGCTCATCAAGGGATGAAGCCACTACTAACAGAAAAAAGTGGCTGGGATGTTTTATAATTTTATAATTACGGTTACAGTGGACCTCTCTGAAAATGTGTTAAATCTAAGCTTGTCTTCCATCTGATAGGTGCACTGTCATCTGTTCACTGACTTTTGTGCTGTCCTCCTAAATGTATAGTTGTTGGAATTATACCATAGACCATACATACATAAAAGAGAACAAAGAAGTCAGAAAAACATCATTTTTCAAGGAGTGGCAAGTCTATCTAGGCTACTTGTATTAGACTCCACAAATTACTGATGTATAATGGGGTAAAGAATGTGACGACCCACCACTGGACCAGTAATCAAGGAGCCTCAAACCTCACCACTGGAATCAGTGGGGGACGTACATTTGGAGGATGATAGCTACACACACAGTATTTCCAGATGCAGCTCACTGCATCAAGTACAATTTTCCTTCAGATCACACAGAGACCACAGTCAGTCTGGGGCTGGTTTCTCCCTCTTTCTCCAGATCCCCAGTAAGACTTTCCACTGGCAAAGCGGGTTCCAAGCCAAGTCCTCCAACACTCTTTCTGTCCAATGCATGCTTCATGTCCCTGCCCAAGTAGCTGACACACACACACACACACACACACACACACACACACACACACACACACACACACACACACACACACACACACACCTGGGAAAGGTTGGCACAGGTTTACTAGCTATGTCCCCTTCTGCCCTTACTATAAGGTAGTTATCACTACCACCAGAAGCCCTTATTGGCTATTTTAAGGCCAATAGCAAAGGGTGCCCAATCTTACCGTATAATGTTACTATTAATAGAAATGGTAGTTTGACCTAGAGCAAGGCTGTTAGGAGTGGCCCACAGTGTCACCAAATAAATATGTAAGTACTCTCAAAACTTGAATAGCTCTACAAAAGTCAGCCATAATGAAATGTTTAAATATATTCAATAATAAAAGAACAAGAAAATACTCAGTATATAATTACAGTGGCATCAGAGTTCACAATCACAGGAAATATTTCAAACAACATTGCAGCACAGTCTCAAATAAATAAAGAAAAAATATCTAAACTAAGTGTTGCTATATGCCTGACTGTATCTAAGAGAATTATACTGTTCCCTAGACTTACTAACTCAGAGCAAGGCAGAGGTGTGGTGAATGGATCTTGTCAGATCCAAAACAGAATAAAGAATGCTGTCTCTCTCTCTCTCTCTCCCTCTCTCAGAGATTTCTCAAATTAATATCTCAATTAATATTGCTGGGATAACTTGCAGAATGACATCACTGCTTGTCATCTTACACCTAGTTTCCAGGATCAAAACAACCACTGATGGCAGCTGGTAGCATTTGGCCTCTACCTGTGAAAATACATACAGCAGACCTCAGATCTTTGGCAAAAGCTGGAAAACATTAAACAGTAAAAAACTTCCAAGGCAATACAGAAAACTCCCTAGTGCAGACATTGTGCCTGTTGCTCCACTGAAACTGAAAGATAATATCTTCTTATGGCCTGGCCATAAAGTAATCTAATTTCAGTTATTTTTCTGAAGTTAACCTCCTGTATTCCAGTTTCCATTGTTGAAATATGCATTTAAACAGTTATGCATGTACATTTCTGTTATTTTCCAGTAGTGTACTGTGTGGATAAATTTCAAGCACAAGCACTCTACAAAATATCTCTTCAGCACATATGTCTGTGCAAACCATCTTATATGAAACACAGCTCTAATACATTTGTAACACAAGCATATGAATAATGTTGATATTAACAAATGACATATAATTATTTACACATTTTCATATAGCTGTGCTTCCAGTATCTTACTTTGTCACACTTCTATATAAATCATGTTGATATTCACAAATGATATATAATTACTTACAAAATTCCAAATAGCTGGGCTGGCAGTATCCCCTTTCATGACAAAGAACATCAGGGATAGCTAATTGAAAACTTGTGCCCTGTACTGTACAAGTTCATGGGTAAGGTGGCTACTCAGGGAAGCACAACCAAAAATGAACTAAGCACTGATCAGATCACAAGATGAAGTGCAAATCCAGGTCAGAGGTACACATTATATGTCTTAAAATCAGTTCAGGGATCATCAAAATTGATGGGTAAACAAAGTAATAATCTAAGCAAACCTCAGCATCCTCATAATACAGAGGAATTCCTTTACAAAAAACACATACGGCTCATCATCTAGGATGTCAAAGTCATTTGGTATTAGGCAATCTGTAATAGTCAAACTTTGGAAACTAGAAAGTATGTGAACTCCAGAAAGAAATTTCTTCACACACAGCTTGCTCTTAAACTCATGGCCTAGTCAAAGAAGTTGGATGAGCCACATATTAAAGCTATAATTACTTAAATCCACCTCCAATGAAACAAAACAATCCAATCTCCAGTCTTGTCTGGAACTAGATGCAGAATAACATGGAATCTGGCAGCACCATTGCTACCAGGGCTATATAAAAACTGTCATCAAGCCAAACCATATGTCACAAGATGGGTTGCAAAACTGCTCTCAAAGACAGAACCCACAGGGTTAGAGTTGCTGGTGCCATGACTCAAAGCCAGTGCAAACATAGGAGAGGATTGTGGCTGACAAAGGTTGCAGATGACTGCAAACTGGGCAGTTGAATTGAAAATCCATCAGACACAGTATAGAGAGTCTCAGGTCTCAATAGAACGCTGGGACTGAAGCAGAGCCATGGCTGCCTTTGCAAAAAATGTATAGTATATACTTTGGTAAAACACAAACAAGGTAACCCCAAGTTACAGGCATCCACCACATTATTGGCAAGAGAAGAGGTTATCAGGACCTGGGGACCCAAGTTTCTTTTAACCTTGACTTTTACACTCCACATTGTTAGGAGGACCTTCTACATTGCTATATTGCTTTCCCTTATTGGATTGGGGATATGATCACATCAGATCCCTTATCAGATGTTCTCTCTTGTTCCTCTGTACCAATCATTGTATCTTGCCATACCATTTGGTAATTTACCCAACCCTAAAGCACACCCTTCAAAGGCAGCAAAACCTCAAAGTTCCAAAAAACTTACCCGACGTGACCTGTGCCTGACATACAGGCCCATGTCCCGGAATTAATATGGGACATGCTCCACCTCAAAAATCCATCCACCACCACCAAAAAAGCAGAATTAAACCTCAACATGGATATAAATAGGGCGGGCGTGCTGGAGGGATTCATCATCCAGACTAGGTCTTCAATATACATACAAGGTCACAGGTCTGCAAAATAACAGAGATACTGTTTGTCTTATTGAAAACTTACCCGGTGGTGCAGTTAAGCAGCTGCACAAGTAAAAAACAAAAAGAGCACATTCCCTGCTTTCTACCAAAGAACTTTATTGGAAATCATGGCTATATTCTGCAGAACTGAAGAACCTGGAAGAGGAATAAGAGGATGTTTTACTTCTTGGAATTGCAGAAAACCGTCAACCCTGGCCACTGCTTTGGAGTCCATTAGCCCAAGCAGGCATTGCAACTGACCTGTGTTTTTAAAATATAGGATCTCTTGCAGATACTTCTCCAGGGAGATGTAAACATATAAAGGATGGGAGGACCATAAAACCATCTATTTTGAATATGCTATAGCATAAAGGAACAGACTGACAGGGTATTAATGAGGAGAATGAGCAGAATTCAAAAATTATTAGGAAAATGAAATTATAGACAAATCAGCAGCATATAATGTGTCTTAATAAACAGTATTGTATATTCATAAAACAATGGGAGTTATTCAGACCACATAACTACTATGCAAATATGTTTCTAGTATGATTGCAGACTGCATTTGTGGAAGCAATTCCCAGACTCATGTAGTGCTACGGTGGTATAATGGCTTGGACAAGTAGCAGTCCACTGGTCTTATTGGATAATAAGCATGAAAATGCTGCAGTCCAGGAGAGTAGGCAATGCAAGTCAGCCATGTCCTGCATCTTAGAGTTATACACAGCAGATCAAAACAGCACAGAAGAGTGTTTCTAGGACTGGCTATACATGCTATATCAAAACAAAGCAATAATGACTGAACACAAGAGCTTGACATAAAACATTCGTTGTTACCTGTGGCAGCATGAAT
>NC_056725.1:1109016448-1109048948 GCF_019279795.1 Protopterus annectens
TAATCACTGACACGCTCATAATTCTTTATACTGCATGGAGCATTACCTGCTCCATGTACTACTAGATAAAGGGAAACAGCAAAGTGTTTTGCTGTCTTTCAAAGCCATAAAACACTTAACAGACACTATCAGAAAGGCAGTGTAATGCTTCACAACATGTTTTACACTTAGCTTCCAAGCCTCTCCACAATCCATATTGTCGCAGAACATCCAGATTATCGCTTCATATTTTTGGTTTGTTCTTCATAAAATCTGTATTTTTTTGGGCAAATCACTGAGGAATGAAGTCACTAAATGGTGACATGCATGAGAGTTTTAGAGTTCATATCCTTCAGAAAATACATGTGAACACGAATCCTGATCTTCTAGCAACTTTTTAAATTATTTAGAGGAACTTACAGACATGTTACTGGTGCTGACAGCAGGCAGAAACAATTTTTTATTTTGCTGCTGTCATTTGTTGGTCAGTACAGGCAGATTCTACTGTATAGTATGGGAACTGACCTTAACAACTTTTGCATAGGGTTCTTAAAGTTTGTTATGGTCTGGTTGCATGCCTCTCTGATGTTTAACTGGTTTGTCTTTTCCTGATTATCAAAGTATAATCAACATGTTGCATGCACTACAAATACGTTACTGTATGTTTGCTAGAATTTTTCTTAAGAAGCTGGTACCCTCAGCATGCAAATGGAGTTAATTGAGTGGCACTACAAATTAGATAGGCCCAACTTGTATGTCAATGACGGCTGGTTACTCTTCTGAGCTTGTTTACAACTTCATCACCTGCTAGGTAGAGGTGCATTACTTTAGGATAAGCCAATCTAAATATTCCAGATTTCTCTCTCTGCATCACAGTCACACCTCCCTCTGCACTTAAATTAATATTTATAGTGACTGAAAAACTTGTGAAAGCCTAAACAGAAATTAAACAAAAATCTGTATTTTTCTTTCAGAAGCATGTGTTTTGTAAAAACACTATAGATTTTGCTACAATGAGAGTGAGTATTGTACAAGATAAACATATATCATTTTGCCTATTTCTAAATGCTGGTACTGAATCAATGTTTCCTCAGAATTTATGTTCATTATACTAATCTGTGTTTAAGTATGCTTATCTGTATTTCAAACTGCTGAACATGTAACACAGCTGGACTGTACCAACATTAAAAAAATACATGGTTAAAAAAAACTGCTGGGATCGTACAGTGCAGAGTATACGCAAGAAATAATGCCCAGCAGTATGTGTGCTACTGTGTAATAACACTTGCCTTGGGGTGTTATAAGGCCTGATGCAGCAGGTGAAGCTCCCCTGCCCTCTTTAGTAATAAGTGCTAACCTTAACCCTAATGTTGCACCTTCCCCCAACCCTCATCCTACAACTTAATAAACAGTCTTGCCACTATTCAGACAAATTTGAGGCTAGTGTTATGGGGAGTAGTTTTAATACCAAGAGAAGAACTACTTTTTCTCTCTCTATGTTATTGCTTTCACTGTTTTTTCTAGCTATTGCATTGGAACGTATTGTGACAGGTTGAGTATGCATATATACAGAAAGAAAAGAGAGAGAGAAAGATTTATATAACATTGTTTGTATTAAAACATTAGATTAATACAAACAGAGGATGTCACTAACTTGTTTTTATTGAAATGAATAAGAGTATATATATGGAACATTTCTATAAAAGTATATGCATAACATAACGAATACAAAATTTGATACATTGCTATTGAAAAGTTACTACAAGTTTCTAACATTTGATTTAAGGCCACATGTTTATACTAGCTAACACAGTGACATGGGAATAAGTAATTGTATATGACTGAATTTTCATTACTTCTGGAAATAATCATTATAGAATAAATAACGTTAAAAATAAGATAACTCACATGATGGCACAAAGTAGATGCTGCCTAGTAGAAATCAATATAATGAGGTAAAGATTCAACACAAATCAAGTATTTAAAGGAATAGCTTGATAATGTGTAGTTAGAGTATGTATGTATACACATATGTATGTGTGTACATGATTAATAAAATACAGGGAGACTAAAGTGTTACGAATGAATGTTTAAAGGTGAAATAGATTAAGCAGAGTAGATATGAATCAAAAAGAGTGAAATAAAGTACAATGAAACACAGTACACTAAAGATGCAAAGTAAGATATACTAAAATACCATATAATAGAATAAAACACAATAACAAAATGCAGTGAAGTAAACTAAAGTACATTAAAATAAAATAAATAGATAATGTTGGGATACAGAGATATACTAACTTCACATAATTTTAAAGAATGCTTCTTGGTATAGGCAAATATAACAAGCACTTGCATACCAGTTAGGTGAACTTCACAAGAGCCTAAGTATGGTTTGAAGGTGGGAAGAAGAGATTCAGTCATTGATTGTACCTCAGGGTAGTAGAATGGAGTAATATAATTCATCTAAAAAATGTAGTTAAGGTAACCATATGAACCAAAACTAGACTTAGAATTTTACCTATAATTTGGAAGCATAATGGATAGTCTGACAACTTCAGTTAGGGCTTGACGACCATAGAAAAGTGAGAATTTGTCAGTCTCATTAGCAAAGATATGTAGATGAAATGCTAACTGAGAACTTTTGCAATAAACACAAAATCCATGGGATATAATACTATTTTTACTACTATAATTTTGAATTTAAACAGTAAGGGCCATGTTGCCCATTCACATAAACTGTCAGTCAGTCAGTGTTTGCTAATTATGTTGGCAGTTCAACTCCCAGTTTTACTTTGAAGATGAGCTAACAAGACCCCTAAGTATTTATCACAAAGGAACTAAACATAAAATTATTCACATTTGTCAATGATTTGGGAGTAAATCCATTGGCAATCGTAGATACTGTTTTGGTATAATTTACTTTATACCCCAATGAAGACTATTCATTGTGAAGAAATTCCCAACAGTGCCAAAGAGCATTCTCTGGAGTTTGAAGGCAGAAATCCCCAACACTGCCAACGAGCATTCTCTGGAGTTTCAAGGCAGAAATTCCCAACACTGCCAAAGAGCATTTTCTGGAGTTTCAAGACAGTTTAATAGTTCATCAACATAACATGTTGCCTCCAAGAGAGATCTAAGGACTGCTGCCAAAGGCTTGATGGTCAAAATAAAAATAAAGCAAGCTTGCAGACTTACCACACTCATTTGAGAAAGGATAAAATATAAAGGACTTATCACAATGATGGTAGAAGTTCCTAGATATATACTCCTCAGCACTTCAATGAAACCCAAGGGAAATTTAAAAATCTCTAGAGATTTAAGCAGGTAGGGCCACTTTGCATAAATAAAAGTTTTTTTTTCTGTTTGTAGAGGGAGAAAAGCCCATGGACTGCCCATAAGTAATTTTCTTTCAGGCACTGTGCTATTCAAAATATATTTTGCTAGGTGGCCCTCTCCTTCACAAAGTCAGCTTGACACGGTGAATAAGGGTAGGTCTTATAGGAGGTAAAGGTGCCACCTATACTGTCATATAAACTTTACAGTCCACATTCTGAAGCTATATAAGGTGTTAGTTGTTTGGAATGGTTGGGTCTTTGCCTGGTTCTAAATGTGGCACTACAAAAACTGTTTCCAAGATGGAGGGAGAGGATTATGTGTAGATACTGCTGTTCATGCTTACCAAAAATTACCCAAAGCTAGAGGCAGGAGATGATGATATATTTCCACAGGAAAGCATTTTACCACTGGTGTATTATTTGCTTTAAGATGCCTAATTGCATGGAGTATTTCATCCTTTGTAATGGCGTTACTTAAAACATGTCTCATATCTTCTGTTAAAGCTGAAAGATTACAAAGAATATTGCCTATAATCTTTGGATATTCTACTAGATATATATGTGTGATCTGTTTAGCATAAACATTTCTATAGTAATTCCTCAGTTACTGTACTACCAGATAAACTGGGGGCAGCCTTCCATCACTGACAGTATTGCCACTCATCAAAGGGGAGAGCTGTGAAGCTTTAGTTCTGAGTTTCCCAGAATGTTTTGAAGAAACCTAAAGACTGCCTTCAAACTTTTGAAGACATGTCTATCTAGGACAATCTCAACTGTTATATTGATATATTTTTTGTATTTTATCCCAAACAATGTGACACCTAAAACATCTATATAAATCTTGAAGTTAAGCTCTTTGTTCTAATTGTTCAACAAACTAATGGACCGAGACAGCAGGTATGCATGTTTAATAGCTTTGAAAGCATCTGATAAAATATACAGAGTGTATATCTGCTCTGCATGTAGCCATAAAAAATCTTGCCAATTTCTTTAAATAATGTAGGGATTGTATGACTCCTTATCGAGGTATCCTCCAGGACCAGGGGACAGAAAGGTTTAGGTTAGCTGACTGTCAAAGGCTTATGGTCAGAGTAAGGGCAAAGAATTACACCAAAAGATAGACATATATCAAGCAACAGTCAATTAAAGTATACTCTATCAATCTGACTGAATGTTCTGAATCATTGAGGAACAGTGTGTAAATGTAGGGATCTGTGAGGAGTGACTAAGACCCATATTCATTAAACAAAACTCACCAGTCCCTGCACTCAGAAATGTCCCTAAAGCAGAAACACAGGGAGGGTTATTTGCAGATGAATCTATCGGAGAAGGAACCTAAAAACCTCAAGGCACCTTTAATTCTCTCTCTTGCATAAAATGAAATAAAGACCTGGCAGTTTTAACCCTCACAGCAGCACATAAGTAAACATTAACTAGTGTAATGATACTCTGAGCACATTTAAGCATGTCCTGTGACCTCTCCTCCCTCCAAAAAGAGGTGTCCAGAATATGAAGACTAGAATTCCCCTTTTAACAAGGACAGACACCCCTCTCCATTTACTAGAGACATGAATGGAAAGAACTATAAGGCAATACCCCAAAGTGCTAACCCAGTGTGTTCTGTATTAGGGAGATGTGTCTCCTGAATAGCTCTAATGTCTGATGCCCATTATTTAATCCAATCCTTAGGCTAATGCATTTAATGGGGGAATGAATGCCATTTATGTTAATACTAAATCATTTTATTCGGCTCCTTAAACATATATATTAACTCCCTCCCCTGCAGAATGTTAGGTGAACATATTTGAGGCAATGAATAGAGCAACGTATGTATTGTTTCTTTGAAGGGAAATATTATGTCTATCGGGGATTTATTTTGTGTTTTGATTATTTATTTATTTTTTTACGGATCATTGATTTTTTTCCCAATGTCTATTGGACAGCGCAGTGGTGCAGCAGTAGTGTTGTCGCCTCACAGCAAGAGGTTCTCTGGTTTAATTCTCAGCTGGGGTGACTTCTGTGTAGAGTCTATATGTCCTCCCTGTGTTCATGTGGGTTTCCTCCAGGGTGCTCCGGTTTCCTCCCATGTTATAAAGACATGCGTCTGGAGCATTTCTACCTGGGCCTCTGCTGAAAATTGGCTTTGTTCCAAGTTGGACTTCCCCAGTTAACAAATGTTAAATAAATAAATAAATAAAATACATTATGTAATTTATGTATAGACTCCCTTAGCAAGCTAGAAAGAGAGAAAAATAAAATGATTAATAGAAATAAATAGTACAATTAAGCACCTTATAAAATATAAAAAGACATTTCATCAAAAGAAAAGCACTGGGCTATTATATACATAGTTGTACATGGACTTCCTAGGCAAAAGATGGGCAAATCATCCCTTACCTCCAGCAATTTAACATTAGATCAGAAGGAGGTAAGAATATAGACAAGTGTAAGGTCATATCTGTCGAAGTCTGAACCCCAGGGGGTAAATTACTATTAACTTACTAATAAGGTTTAAAAATCCAACCATTATAGATTCTAAAATGTACATTACATGAGTCCCTATTATTTTAGTGAACGCAATGAATTGCTAATGTTGTTTAGTCAAACGTCATTACATGAAATGGCAAAATACCGAAACATGGAACAGCGATTTTTTGGCCATTTTCAGAACTTTGCCATTTCCTCTACTGTGGTGCGATCTCGGAATTGGTTTATTTTAGTAGGGGGTGTGGGGGGTATAGCCCCCACTACTTTATTTTATGTTTTGATTTTTTTTTGTTGTTGTTGTTTTTTATGGATCAGATCCATGTGTTCGACATTTTGGGTTTTCGGGGATTGTGGGTCGATTATACAGTGTTTGCTTATATAATATAGACCCTATTATATCATGCAGTGTAGTCAGAGCATATATGAAGTGAAAAACTGAAGTCCACCCACAGGTAGATAAAGAAAAACAATACAATATTCCACTTAAAGTTATAGAAACCACTAGAGACCACTACAGACCACAGTGTCCGACATGGGAATAAGTTGATTTGTCAGTCACCAGATGCTGAAGAAGTAGCTTATGCCACAAAAACAGAAAAAAATAAGCTGGTACCAGATCAAGACCAGAGTCTACAGAAGCATTAACACTTTTTTTGGATGGTTACAACTGCAATATGCTTAAGAAGGTCCATTGATGGATCTAGTCCTTTTGATTTGGATGAGAGACCAATCCATAAATGCAGATGAGTCTTATATATTTATATCCCACAGAGAAGAGATTGCTTCTTCAATCTGTTGAAACACTTGGGGACCATCTGGTTATAACACCTTCAGGTGAGCAGGATAGAGTATAGAGCTTTTTACCTACCTTTATTCTAAAATGTTATTAATATGAGGTATACTTTCCACTTCTGAATTACCTGTTTAGGGTAATCATTTTTGAACTAGATTCTGTACCCCAGATATTGTATATTTTGGCAATTCTAGGCTGAATGTAAAAGTTCTTCTTTTTGCTGAAAAGATGCAAAACAAACTATAATAGATTATGAGGATGGCTCGAGATGGTGGAGGTGCTAATGATGTGTATGACCACTCAAGCATTACGTGGAAGCCACCAAACCCATAGCAGTATGAATACAAGACTGTAGAAATCTCAGCATATGCTTTTGTTCAGTCTCATCTTGTAAGCCCAAAATACGTGTGTTATTGTGCCTACCTCTATTTTTCATGATCATCAACTTTGTCATTAAATGATTCATGAAGGTTAAAATAAGGGAACTTTGATATTCTGCTTCTTTCATATGTAGGCTAAAGTTCTGAATTATAGATTTCAGCTTGTTCTTTCTTTCCTGCACAAGTTATTTATATTTTTAATTAATGTTCAGTGAGTATAACCTTCTAATGCATGAGCGATAAGTTAACTGTTATGCGGCTGAAAACACATTTACATTTTATTATATTACAATGTTTACAATGAAGAATTTTTTTTAGAACATATATTACAATCTGCAGAGCCTGGACAATTTAGGAGAACAGAAGTCTGTATGATGCTACAAAAAAGCATTAAAAAGCTCACCCTTAAATAGGTGTCAAAATGGCTGTCTTTGGAATACACTTGGACTATTCACAAACCCACAAGAGAGTAATTCTGTAGAGAGACAGTGATTGTGAACAATACTGATGCACAAAGACATGCCAATTGTATTGTTATGATAGGTCTTTTAAAACATAATGACTGCTTTTGATTTATTTTAATGGTTATTGATGTCCAATTCATATATGTGTGGACTGCTGCATTAAAACATACTGTAAGTCTGGTGCAAGTATCTCAGAGGCTTTCAGAAAGGTTCAGATGGGTGGGGTGGGGGGCATGCCAAAGGCATTACAGACAAATTAAGTTTCAGAGTTTATGGTAATTTTCAGGCACTTCTTAAAAAATATGCAGCATTTTACAACCATTAATGAAGTTAAGGTATGAGGTGTGGAACAATTTAACCTCACCCTGAAGACAAAAATATGCCAATATTTCATGGCCTTTAATACATAAAGTTATAGAGGTAGATTGCAAACATTAATATGGTCTCACATTATCATAGTACAATCAAAAGGACAACTTTTATAAGACAGATTTTGATCCTTTCAGTGATCATAAAGCACTCTACAGTGATCTTAAATACGACATGGCAAAGCCCTTTAAATGTCATCTACGGCATGAAGTACATGTGTCACATTCCTTAGAAATCATTTCATACATGCTATGAATTATATTTTACAAATGAAATATCTGCTATTTATTAATGTATAGCAGACCCTCTATCACTGTATCAATTAAAATAATTATACCGTTGATGAAATAACTGTAAATTTCTATAAAGAACTAGTAATTGTTGAGTAAATATTATACACGTCTTCTTCTTCTTTTGGCTGCTCCCGTTAGGGGTTGCCACAGCAGATCAACTGTTTTTTTTGTAAATATTACACACATGTATAGGACTAAAACAATGAAAGGGAATAAAAATATTGTTTTAGAGAAATGGCTTGGCTAGCCCTAAAAGTTAAACAGCTGAATAGATTTCCATCAGCTAAGAAATATGAAAGCATAAGAAGGGCCATCTCATCAAGTCATGATAGCTGTTGGGTATGTGGTTTGTGTGGGGAAACAATGGAGGAGAATAGCTTTTATATCATATCACCCAGTAAAACTTCTGTGCAGACATTTTCAAAACAATACAGTTCCTACATATATACTGCAAAATAATCCAAAAAGACTGGCATGCAGGGAATGTCTGAGTGAACACAGAGACCAACATGAAAAGCAAATAAGTGAACCGCAGCAACCCAGCATATAAGGACTAAACTTTAATAAAAAGCAAATAAAATGTGGTAAGCATTTCTGCAGCAAAGCAGCCACTTCTTTAGATCACAAAGAGTAAAATAAAAAACACAGAACTTAAAAATATAAGTTAATCAATCAAAATTCAACAGATTCATCACATGCTCACTTGATAACTTCATTTATAAGCTTTCATTAATAAAAAAAATAATAAAAATGACCCAATCAGATCAATTCCTATAACCACATGCTATTAAGATAGGCTTAACAGAAACCACTTCATTTAAATCAGGTAAAGTGTCATCCCATAAATAAATAATCTATTTGAGTTTGTGACACTCAGTCAAATTCTTAGCATCATCAACTCTAATATTAATAAGAACAACTTCAAGGACAGCAAACTTAAAGAGATGGTTACTACCGGCTTCACTCACATGCCTAGATAATGTGTTAGTCAGTTTACCATTACGAATGTCACACATATGCTGAAGGATCCTGTCCTTGAGGAGCCAATTTGTCTTTCTGACATAAAATGAATCACAAGTCTGACATTTATCATAGTAAACAACATTGATGGTTTTACAGTCAGCATAAAATTCAAGAGAAACTTGATATCCGAGTGTAGGATAAAACCTTTGCTTATTGAATGCCAAAAGTATGTGTAATTAATTATGAAATCACCATATAAAGGAGTTGATATAACATTTCTGTACTAAACCTGAAGAAGCCTGAAGGTAAAAGTGTTTATACTTGCATTTCATTTAAGTGTTCTGGTTTAGACAAGCAGTTTGTGTGTTCTAGTGGCTGTTTGTTCTAATATTTGCTGTCTGGATTTCCAATGGATTAACTTTCTTACTGGTGGTTTGTTCTTGTTACTATATTTTTTCTGTTTGGCAGGATGAATGGAGTCCTTTCAAAAAGGCTGAAATGTATTTATTTATTTTAAATTTGTTGGCCAGGATTGTCTGACTGAGCTGAAGAGCCCTTTTTCAGTGGAGGCCCGGGGAGAAAAGCTCCAACATATTATACAATTTTCATTATAAATTAGCATTAAATAGCAATGTTACAGGATTATTACAGGGCATTAAGTAGCAATACAATGTTATACAGTGTCAATAAGCAGGAGTATAGCAAAATTATTTCAAGATGTATAAAAAGAAATATGTCATTAAAATGAATATAGTTTTTGGGGTAAGTGGTTACTAAAACCCAGTTTTATCATAATGTAGTTGCAGGAAAGCAAGACAATTACAATAGAATGTAAGTTTTGCTTAACAGATTTTTGAAGACAATAGAAAGAGTAGTCAAGGAAGATCAGAGGGAGCTAGTGAGAAGAGTGAGTTAACGGCAGCAAGTAGATTAAGGTATGAGAAGTAGGGGATGTTTAAGGAGGGAGAGTGCAGTCGCAGGACCAGTGAGTATTAAAGTGCTCTTTGGTGGCTGGCTTAAATTGTTTAGGATGTGTAAGGGTCCTGATTTTTAGTGGGAGCCTATTCCAGGCAATAGTGGGGTGACAGTTCTACATGTTACGTCCAAATTTAGATTTGGGTTTGTAGATTTGTAGAAGGTCATGGTTAGAGCTTCGGAGAGGTCTGGAAGGAGAATAATGGGAGATTAGAGGGGATAATGCTGGGCAGTAGGAAGGGTGGTATAGGCTAGAATGGATGATGTGGAGCTGAGAGGGAAGAAGCTGGTGGGGTAATTCAAGCCGGTTTAAGTGTTTGCGAGAGAGACAGTGATGGGATCTGTAGGTTTGTTGGGCAGCAAATTGTAGGTAGATTTGAGTTTGGTCAGGAGTGCTGAGTTAAGATTTGTGGGAATTTGAGAATTGTACATTAGACTAGGTAGAGGGTAGGTAAGGGAGAGAGTAATCTTGGCTTCAAAGGTAAGGAATTTCTTGTTACGGTAAAGGAGCCCTAGTTCTGAATGTGTCTTTTTGATACAGTTATTAACATTCAAGTCAAATTTAAGCTGATCATCGATGGTTACACCTAAGAGCTTAGTGCTGGATTCTACCTGAATGTAAGTGTTATTATGGGACTGTATAGAGAAGGAGGGTTTAATATTGTTGAACTTTTTAGGTAGGAAGAGTAACAGCTTTGTTTTTTTTAGGGTTAAGGATGAGCTGGTTGCTGGAGAGCCATGTTTCAACTAAGTTAAATGATGCCTGAGTAGCTGAGAAGAGCTTAGAGGGAATGTTGGTTTTGGTGATGACTGTAGAGTCATCTGCGTATTGCACTAAAGATGACCAAGGACAGGAGGTATAGAGCTGATTAGTAAAGATATTAAAAAGTAAAGGCCCTAGGATAGACCCTTGAGGTACACCCATTTTGACAGAGAAAGGAGGCAAGAGTGCAAAGTGCCATCTCACTGATTGAGATCTATCAGTGAGGTAGCTGGGGAACCATGCAACAGTATCAGAGGAGAAGTTGAGGTTATGCAGTTTGTGCAGCAGAAAAGAGTTTGAGACAGTGTTGAAAGCTTTTGAGAGGTCCAAAAATAGATACGAAATAAGTTTAAGGTCATCCATGGCTATAGAGACAGTGTTGAGGAAGTATAATAGAGCTATTGTGGTGCTATGTTTGGGTCTGAAGCCATGTTGAGTGGGTGTAAGCAGATTTTCCTGTATTAGAAATGATGAAACATTTTTATGAGGACCCTAACTTATACATGGCTTACTATAAAGCTCAAGCAGGCCATGGTGCCTTGTCATGGAGGAATATGGAATAGGGTTATATTTTGACCACTATTTAGAAATGACATGCCTTTGAATAAGAAAAGGTTTCAGATTACAAAAGCATGCATTAATGTTGCTGCTAAAATATTACAGATAAGTAGTCAGCAATGTTCTCAGATTCATAGATATACTAAACTGTTGACCTTGTGTTTTGTGTATTTGTTTTGTTGTGAACTCCCTTACTGTACTGCCACTGCTACCCCCATGAGAGGAACAACATGGGTCTGGACTGGTGGTGTACAGAAGATCGAATACCAGGATGGCAGAGAAAGTTATAGCTCCTCATATCCATGATGGCATTATAAAATGGATGTATGCTCAAAAAAGAGGACAGCTATAACATTGAAATCCATGGTAAAAAAGCACCATAAATATAAAAAGAATAGAAATGTGTTTCACTCATATCTCTGGTACACCATATGTATCATGTATGTACAAAATACGAATTACATATTTTCCTTCAACTGCCAGCTTAAACCAGTTCCAAGCAAACACTTTTATTTGGACCCCCACTGTCTTTGTCAGGTATAAGTGATAATGCACCCGTCAAATACCACTTTGTATGGAAATGAGGAGATTACATTGATGTTCAGAGTACTACCTTATACCTGTCATAGAAGATGATTGGAGAAGATAATAGCAATACAGGAAATACAGCTAGAGTGAGATTAATAAATACCTCCATGATACCACATTTAGACATGTCATTGTGATATTAGGAGATGGTCTGATTATCCAGAGTAGTAGCCATTGCATCTAAACAGCAATCAATGAATCATTGACTAAATATAGACAGCATCAAGATGGTGGTGGCTTATATAGCAGGGGCCTCTCTGGCTCCCATTGTGCACTTTTTGTTTTGTGGTGGATTTTGTGATATTTTCTTGTGACAGTGAAACATTTTTTGTCTGTTGAGTTGCAGTATGTTGTGGTAGCGATGTTCATAGTATCCGATCGTCTATCATTCTCATTGGAAAATATTGCCTGTTCTTGGAAGCATATTGAGTGGTGGAAGTTTGGGCCTGCAGTGGTGAGCTGAGTTGATGAAAAGTGTGGGAAGCAGAATACATGGATTAAATGGACCATGTTTGCTTTTGTTGGGATGTGGCAGTTGGTGTAAGAAAATGGAAATGGTGACAGTCCAGATGGTGGTTTGCGAGGGTCAGATGTGTTACAAGAAAGGATTTGGACTTTCTGCTTGGTTGCTGCTGGTGTTGGTGCTGGCCATTCAGGCCTGCAGGTATCAGTGGTTGCAAGGTATGTGGTCGGAAGAAGGGTCAGAGGGAACAACTTAGCCTTGGATGTTGCTGGTATTGATGTGGCAGTTCATGCCTGCAGGTAGCAGCGGTTGTAAGGTCCATGGTGCCGTGAGGAAGATAAGAGGAAATGACTGGCATGTATATGTTGATGGTGATGCTTGGGATGTGAGTTGTATTTGGTTTTCAAGTGTCTCAGTTTTGGTTGGCTCATTTTTCACTGATGCTGTATATGTTTTCTTTGTTGTTATTGTTGCTTCATATTTATTTGTTGTTGTGCTTCTGTTTTTCTTTTTTTTTTTTTTTGTGCATGAACTTGGAGGAACAAAATTTCCTTCAGCTGCAAACTGTGTATGGTTGAGTGACAATAAAGTTACTTTGACTTTGACTTTGAAGTGACACAGTCTCTGCACAGTTCTCAGATACATTATTTTATATGGATACTCTAAGCCAGCATGAAAACACATTGCACAATGGACCAAATTACATTTTTAAACAGAGTGCACCTTTGTAGCCAGTAGCTGCACTGCACAATGCTGGGACTGCATCATGCCAATGTGTCCTTCAAAGAAAAAAAAGGCTTTTAAATAGTATGGATGTTAAAATTAAACTGGCGAGCAACATGAGTGAATTGCATTTGATGATCAGTGATGCTGCTAAAGTACATAAACTGCATATTATGTCTGCAGCCATCTACATGAAATTAAGGAAAATATCACTGACTGTGCACATTGGGTATGCTCAGGCATGAGAAAATGTCAGGGCTAATTATTCACTTGACCATGTGGCTTTAAAAATATTCAGCACTGGAACCATCTCATGAGTTTTTAACAAAGGCAGCCTTCTTGGCCAATGACCTAAATTAATGATGAAATAATTGTGGGTAGTGGTTCATTAAGTTTGTGAACAAATTAAAATCTGCTCAACTTTAAACACTTTTTATGACTAATTTTTTTCCGCGCTCTGTCGATCATCACCTCCTTGTGGTCATTCAGCCCATTCGTACCCCATCTGTGGGATGAGGGTTAACAGAAATGGCAATCATTAAACAGCCATTAGGGGTGGTTAAGAATAGTTTTGAGGCTGAAACCTCAGGCCTTGCTCACACTGAGTGAAGCACCAGACAGGCAACATGCAATGAGCTGATGGCAAAGGGCTTCCACTCACTTCCATAAGGGCATTTCCACTCAAGCAGCCCTGCCTTCCACCCTGAAGCATGAATGGTGGCTTTGCCAGTCTCCACCAGGCAAATCACTCATGTGCCCTCCCTCAGTGTAAACATCCTTACCCACTTCCCAGTTGAGATGAGTGCCCTTTCTCTCCTCTCTTTTATTCTCTGCCTGGCTTGTCCAGTGGCTGGGATACTAATTGAACCCAGGTCATCTTGGACACTTTGATACTAACTTTATAGCCCTTTATGCTGATAGTGAGTAGGTTCCTGATGAACACTTATAGCCATATATTATACACAGTAATGCTATCAGACAATACAGCCAGTTGATTCATACTAGAAGAATATACTCCAAAGATAACTGCCCACCAAATAACCATGCAGAGTTTTGACAACGGTATACTTTATTTAACTTGGATCTTAGTCCTTGTCTAAGAAGTTATTGGAAATACTCAGAGACTTCCAAGATAGCCGCACACCGATCAACAGCTTAATTTCAACTGTCTCAGTGTGAAAAAAATAAGTGAGAGACATGGGCCATTTACTTTGCCATATTTAGTAAATTCAGTTAATGGTTAGTAAGTATACTGCCTGGATGCTAGCAAATAAGAAAGCTAAAGAGCTTGAAAGGAAATATACTAGAAAAGGTGAAATAAAACACTTGCTGGGAAGAGTTCTGCAAATGTTCAGTACAAAGCTGTTCAAACTCCAGCTTTGATACAAGGCATGGCTTCCAATAATCTAAAGGAAAAAATAAATCAGATGTGCTCCAAGCCAATTAACATAGACTAAACACTGAAGGGGTATATCAACTCAAATAACTAAAGGATGGAAACAATGGAAAAATCCTTAAGTTGCTGTAGAGGTGAACTGATCCATTGCAAAAGTCAGATGGTGAAAAGAAGAAATGATTAATTGAGTACAAGAGTGTTCAGTAAGAGGCGTTTCAAAAAATAGTATAGTTAGAGGTCAGAGCACACATGGAAAACCTGAAAAACTGGAAGGAACAGACTGCATTCATTTTATGAAACCACAAATAAGCAACTAATCCACAGCATGATTTGTAAATTGAAAGGGCACATCATGTGCATTCTCCAATCCATTAGAAAGCAGCCAGAACCTGTATTAGTAAAGATGTAATCATATCAGCAGGAATAGTTTGATCTTGACAAAATTTTTGCAGAAAGGCAACACATTAAAATTGGAGAGAATACAGTCTTTGTAGAAAATGATTATTCACTGTATTCCACAGAGAAGAGATACGAATATTTACAGCAATTAGGCAATTTCATGAGGTAGGTGTGAGAGTCAAGCTGCTGCATCAATCTGTCTTATTTTTTCCTGGAGGATCAAAGTAATTTTTGATGCAGAACAGGCTAAGGAGGAAATACAAAAGTTTGTTCAACAAGAAAATGAGTCAACAAATAGGGGGGTCTGCTTCTCATTCTTCTCATAATAAAGCTCGTAGACCTCGCCATTGAAAACTCTTCCAATGTTTCAAAAGAAATGCTTAAAAGAAAATAAAAAGCACAGCAGGTGACTAGAAGAAACAGGAGTTCCTTGGACTTGAACCAGAGCCTGTGGATGGGAGATGGAGATGAACAGGACCAGTGACACTGAAATTATTGAATAAATGTGAGCATCAATCACATTTGTGAAATTTAGCTTTGCAAGAAAAAGGGAAAAGACTGGACTTTTCTGACTTTGTTAAACTTGTAGGGGACTGAAAGTGTATACGCCACTTCTTGTTTCGAATGTTTGGATGGACACTAAATGGAAAGAGAAAAAGTAACTGTAAATAAAACACTTTTTGTTCTTAACAGTATTTGTGTAAACCATTTCATTGTATAAATTGCACATTATATTGTAAAGTGTTTGCAGTTATTGCTGTATGAAATAAAGACAGTAAAGTAAGCAAGTGTTGTTTTTCTTTTTTTTAGTTTTAAGAAATATAAGTATTGCAATGACAAAAGAAGAAGAAGGCTGGGCAAAATCATATTTAGCTTAATATGCTTTAATTTTGGGCTGCTGAGGTGGAATTTGGGGTTTAAAAGAGCACAGATTGTAAAATATGAAGACTTGATATGTTTTCTCTTGCTTTTGCATAGGTGAATTTCTGGATTAATTGCTTTGGATTAATCTAATAACTTTTTTGTGTAAGCAAGTAAATAAGAGAACAATTAATGCAATGAAAACATTTCCTTTAGCAAATAAATGTTCAGTCTGGGAAGTCTGCATCTGAGGAACCATGTACATTTTATTGTTAGATTTCCATGGATACAAGCTGACTTGTATGTGATATAAAAGCCAGAGAACTTTTTAAGTCTAAAAGTTAATGTTTTCTGAAAACATTTACACCATTTTGCACATCTGGGAGGGTTTCTGAAAACATTTACACCATTTTGCACATCTGGGAGGGGAAGACAAGAACAAACAACAGTTAGTGTAGGTAGGAGTACAGAATGTAACATGCATCTTGGCATGGATATCCTTCATTTTAAGTTAGGTTTTGTCTGTGATTGCATTAGGAGACTTACATTTCATTATTTGTCTTGTAAAATGTGCCAAGTGACAAGAAACTACTGTATAAAAGATCAGCCTTCCAAGCATTATTCAGTGTACATAATGCAAAAGTTGGAAATAGGAAATAGACATTTAAAAAACTATCATATATAATAGGTAGTGTCATTCATCCAGTCAGGATAAAACAGATGAGCATTTGTGGGTTCTGTTCAAGCAGCTTTATTATGTACAAATACATCTAGATTGAGGCTTAATAACTTTAACTTAGATAAACTTATAAACAAACTAGCTATCACACTCATACATGCTCAATCTCTGGCTGCACTCTCAAAACAGCACTGAAGCTAGCACGTGCTTGCTATTTATATGAATGTGCTGTCCTTGAAATGCTTCTTAAAGGTAAAACACGCACACACACTATTCTACAGGTGGGATAACAACTTTTTATCATAACGGCGACACTGAAAATATTATATTGGAATGTGAATGGCTTCACTGCTATTGACAAAAAGGAAAGAATATTGAATTATATCAAGAAATGCAGAGTGCAAATGGCAATGCCACAGGAGATGCACCTGGAAAGAAATGAGCATGTGAATTTGATAATGAAGGGAGTTCAGGAGGGATATTCAGCAGAACATCAAGGGCAAAGAAAAAGTGAATTACTTATGCTAATTGCTACAGGAGTTCCAATAGTTATAGAATAGGGAAAAAATAATGATACATTTGTGGTAATAATGGCATGGGAGAATAATTATGCTGGTGTGTATTTATATTCTACTTAAAACTGCCATTATGAAGCTTAAGAAAATTTGTGAGAGAAATAAGCAGCATTCAGCAGGTAGTATTACTTACAGGTGGGGACTGAAATTTGATTCCTAACAGTGAGGTGGTATCTTAGGGACCTTAGAATGGAACACATAAAAAAACAGTAGATTTGTTATGAAATTTATGAAAATATTTGGTATAGAAGACATGGATTCAGTAGTAGGAACTCAGACAAAATTTACATATTATTTGCCAAGGTAAAATAACTGAGCTACACTAGACAAAAATTATATTTCACAGGAACATGTGCATTTAAGTGAAAGCTTTGACACATATCAAATAACTATTTCAGAGCATTTGCCAATAACGACTAAGATAAAAATGCAGTGTAATGAAGTAAAAACGAGACAGCGGAGCTTCCTCACCTACCTGATAAAAAGAGAGGAATTTAAGGAATTGGTAGTGAAAATTATTTGTGAGTTTTTAGGGGAAAATAGAAATATCTTCAGAAGTTATAGTTAGTGAGAGGGATAAAATGAAATTAGAGTTTAAGAACAGGGTAGAAATAAAAGAAAAAGAGATGTGGCTAATAAATAATAGGAATTATTTAGGACTGACAAAGGTTAAAGTATTGCAGAATAAGGATAATCTCACAGAGGCACAACCGCAGAGTGCTAAATAGAAATTGAGAGTATCTAGATAATATACATGAGTTTACAAAGATTGCTGTTTAGCAAGTGTATTTTGATAATTACTTCAGAGCACAAAAACTTTCAGCACAATTACTTAGGCAACAGAAAGCAGAAAGTGTTGTTGCCAAACTTAGGGAGCCTATAGCCTGAAAAAAAACAGATATCTTGTAGAAGTATTAGAGATATTTCAGAAAATTTGTATAAAACAAAGAAATTTGGAAATTAAGAAAGAGCACAAATGGAAATATTTATAGAAGACTTAAGTACGTCAAGGTTAGAGCTAAATGAGGCTCAATAATTAACAGTTAAGATAGGAGGATATGAGAAAAAATGGTGACATACAATAAATCTGAAGGAACTTCTACAAGGATAGATGGTATTCCTGAGGAAACTTGGAAGCTAGGAGGGAAGAAAGTGATACATATCTGGAAGGTTTTGTTTAACAGTATTTTAAAAGGAGGGGAAGCAGCAGCATTCTGGAAGAAATCTGGAAACGCTGTAATGCCTATAGACAGTAAAGACCCATCAGACTCAGCTTCATATAGGCCCATTTCAATTTGTAACCATGATTATAGCGTATTTATAAATGTAATAGCTAAAAGAATGGCAACAGTGTTTCCAAAATTGATATATATATATATATATATATATATATATATATATATATATATATATATATATATATATATATATATATATATATATATATGTGTGTGTGTGTGTGTATATATATATATATATATATATATATATATATATATAAATGGACCAATGTGGTTTTATGGGGGGCAAGTAAACATTTGACAAGGTTAAATACCATTTATGCTACAGTGGGAAGCAGGGAGGTTAGAAAATAACTGGTGTTTTTTGGTGGGTGTTCATGCTGAGAAAACATTCAACTGAGTAATCTGGGATTTTATGAGTAGGGCAATGGATAAATATGCATTCCCTGATAAAATATTAAGGTTAATTAGTTGGCTATATGAGGAGCTGGAGGCAAAAATTAAAGTGAGAGGGTTCCTTTCTGCCAAGCTGTGGCTAAACAGAGGAACCAGGTAGGGGTTTTTCTGCTTTCCTCTTTGTTATGTATTTCATATTTAGAGCCATTGGCAAAGAAAATTAGAGGCTCAGAAATTGAATGATATAACTAGTATGGTAATCAAAAAAAGTTGGCTTTATTTGCAGACAGTATTATTTTGTACCTGATAAAATCAGACAAGGATATCTCAGTGTTGTGGAACTTCTTGAGACAGTTACAAGTATTTTCTAGATACAAAATTAATGAAGATAAACACACACACACACACACACACACACACACACACACACACACACACACACACACACACGTGTATGGGTCTACTTCAGAAGACTGAAAAAACAAAAGGCTGAATCTCAAAAGACTGAACATTTAAAATACTGAATGATGGAATTTGCCCCCCTGTCCACTGTTGTGTTATCTTGGAGTTGGTATATATAGTTAACAGAAGGTGTGTGGGGTACAGCCACCCACATGAGGGGTGTAGGGGGCTTGCACCCTGCATTAAAAATGTGTTCAGTATTTTGAATTTTCAGTCATTTGGAATTCAGTCTTTTGGTTTGTCAGTCTTCTGAAGTAGACCTGGCTACTCTTTATGGATATGGATAGCAAGATACAAGCAAGGAAAATGTTTTTAGTCCCCTTAGTTTTATATACAGGCATATTTTTATCAACCAGATGAGAAGTTGTGGCCAGTAATTAATAAAGAGTTGAAGGATTTTATTTGGGAGGGGAAAAAGAGAATTGTGGGATAAGTTGATCCTTTCAATAGAACAAGGTGGATTAGGATTACTTGATCTGATGGGATATTTTAGAGCTACATTTATTTATTTATTTATTTATTTTACATTTGTTAACCGGGCTAGTCCAACTGGATACATGTCCATTTTCAGTGGAGGCCCGAGGAGAAAAGCTCCAAGCTTACACAATATTTAATATCACAAGTAAAATAGAAACAACATTAAGAAAGTGTATAACAAAACATTAATAAAAAACAAAAACATTAATAAAAACAAAAGATTAGTACATAGTATAAAAGGGATTTCACTATCTTCCAAACAAATAAGTCAGTAAATAGAGAGAAGATATTTATATAGAGGATACTTAGGACATCAACAGGATAAGACAGTATTTGAAAAATAGGATTGGTAGGTAGATGGGTTAGGTAGAGCAGTTTAGAGTAGAAAGGTCAGTGAGTGAAAAAGTTCAAAGAGTCAAGATTAAAAGAGATATTTAGAAGGAGACAGGGCATTACAGAGGAAAAAAGCAAGAGAAAAGCAATTAGTCTGGGTTATTACAAGAGCATAACCAGTGGTTGGAGAGGAAATGTTTAAGGTTAGTTTTAAATAGTGGGAGAGATGTAAGAGCAGTAAGGTCAATTGGTAGGAGATTCCATATTTTCCCAACAAAGTTAGTAAATAGAGAGTCTCCTGCTGAGTTATTAGATAAAGAAGTTTGCATCATCATTTTGTTTGTTGAGCGTAGCTTTTTCAGGTTACAATATGGTGTTATGAGGGTAGAGAGAATAGGGGTATTGTTTGGTTGATAAAGGACCTTGTGGGCAATAATAAGTTGGTTGAATTGTAGAAGGTGAGGTAACTCAAGCCAGCCTAGTTGTTTTAGGTTTAGACAGTGATGAGTTCTATATGGTGAGTTGGTGGCAAATCTGGCAATGTTATTATAAGATCTAGCAAGTCTGTTAAGATTGTTTTGGGACAAGTTAGTATAGATGGGGGAGGCATATAACAGGGTAGAGATTAAGTGAGTTCTTGCTATTGTAGTTCTGGCTAAAGGTGTTAGAAATTGTTTAATTCTATACAAGGATCCAAGTTTTTTGTTGGTAGATTTTATTGTAGTGTTTATGTGAGTATTAAATTTAAGTTGATTATCTATTGTGATACCTAGGAGTTTGGTGGTAGTGTCGGGAGAAATAATGGTACCATTGTTTGATTCCAATGTAAAATGAAGAGGGGGAGATGAGTGTGAGGGTGTAAACAGCAATAATTTGTTTTTTTTTGGGTTGAGGAGAAGACAATGGTTAGAGAACCATTTTTCTATTGTGGAGAAAGATTTTTGTGTGAAAGAATGCAGTTCAGTTTGGGATGATGCAGAACAAATAATTGTAGAGTTGTCGGCGTATTGAATGCAGGTAGAGAAGGGAATAGAGAGATGAAGGTCATTGATAAAAATGGAGAATAAAAGTGGGCCTAAGATAGAGCCTTGTGGGACACCTAACGAAGTAGGAAGGAGTTCAGAGAGATGATTCTGCCAGAGAACTGCTTGTTTACGATTATCCAGGTAGGATGTAAACCAGCTCAAGGAAGATTTATCAAGAGATAGGGACTTCAGAAGGTGGAGTAGAAGTTTATGGTTGACCATATCGAAGGCTTTAGAAAGATCTACAAAGAGTGCAGACAACAGGAAATTATTGTTTCTATTTGTGTTGATACAGTTGGTAAAAGAAAGCAGGGCTGTGGTAGTACTGTGGTAAGGACGAAAGCCATGTTGACAGTATGCTAAGAGATTGTGGTGGAGTAGGTGGGTAATTAATTGTTTATGGATGCATTTCTCCATTATTTTAGCAAGTGGAGACAGAAGAGCTATGGGATGGTAGTTTGAGTATTCAGTAGAATCACCACCTTTGTGAAGGGGAATAATATGTGAGATTTTCCAGATTGATGGAATAGTGCATTCTTTAATTGTTCTGTTAATCAATATAGAGATTGGGTAAGCAATGGCTGAGGCTCCTAGTTGTAGGTATTCCCCGGGTAATTTGTCAGCTGAGGGGGTAGAAGGTTTAAGTTTTTGAAGTAGGGAGAGGATGAAGGAGGTGGGTATTGGTTCTAGGTGGAAAGGAGGGGGGGTGGGGCTTGTAGCGGGCAAATTGGCAGTGTCAGGATTTTGTTGATTAGCTAAGTTTTGTACAGCTGTAGTAAAGAAGGTATTAAAGGCATTTGCTATTTTTGTAGGGTCATCAGAGTTGGTGCTAAGTGGAGCTGGTGTGTCTACTTTACCAGGGGATATAAGCCTGTTAATAGAGGTCCAGAACTTCTGTGGTTGTTGAAGGGAAGATTGTTGGAGTTGGATATAGAAGTTCTTCTTGTCCTGTAGGACTGCTTTTTTAGTTATATTTCTTTGTTGCCTAAAATTTTGCTGATCAGTTATGAGTTTTGTGGTACGCCATTTGGTCCAAGATTTATTCCTGGAAAGGATTAGCTTTTTAGTCTGACTTGTGAGCCATGCTGCTGGTTTATTTTTCACTCTTATGGTACGAATTGGGGCATGATGATCTAGGATTGTTAAGAAGGTATTATTGAAGTAGGATACTGCTTAATTTATTGGAAGGGACTTAAGGGGTTCCCATTTACAATGTTTAAGTTCAGTTAGGAACAGTTCCTGGTCAAAGTGTTTTTTACTGCGTATAGTTCTAACAGGGGGAGAAATGTTAACATTTGTTTTATGTCTGATTATATATATTAGAGAGTGATCGCTAAGGTCATCAGGTAGGGTTCCCGTTTTATAGTTTTGCTCTGGACCATTTATTAATATCCAGTCAAGAATGCTTTCTTTGTTAATGGATTTGTTTATTCTAGTTGTGGAATTGATGAGTTGTGTGAATCCATGTAAGTTGATCAGAGAGGATGGATTGGTACTGTTACATAAATTCCAGTCGGTATTAACGTCTCCTAGTAGTATAGTTTCTTGTGGATAATTTAGAGAAAGCCAACTTAATAGGTCTTCTAGTTTATCGTGATTGTTACCTGGTGGGAAATAAGTACAGATGATATTAACTGATTTCTGGTTGTTTAGTTGTAGTTTTGAAATAATTATTTCAGCATTGCCATCAGAATGAAGTTTGTGGTTTATTTTGTTGATTTGTAATCCTGCTTTATTAAGAATTGCAACCCCACCACCTTTTTTCTTGATGCGATCTTGTCGAATAATATTGTAACCTGGGGGAATAATTTCAGTATCTATTATTATTGGTTTAAGCCACGTTTCAGTTAAACAAAGGATGTCAAAGTGGTGAACATCTAGGAGAGCATGAACTTGAGTAATTTTGTTGCAGATACTACGGTTAAGGTTCATCTACATAATGCAAGCTATGGTTAAGGTTCATCTACATAATGCAAGCAGAAAGTTGTAACTCAAAGTAGAAAGGGATGATGATGAAGCAGGGGGTGAAATTGAAGAAATAAGGAGAGACTGGGATTTTGGATGCAGATCCTTATTAGAAATTAAAAAAAGCCACACATAATATTATTCATCCTCAAGTCTTGGTGAGTACCTTCACAAGGTAGACCCTGTTTTTCACAAAATCTCACCAAGATGACACTGATATATAGACTATATTTATATAGCATATATCATGGACAGAAGTATGTCAAAAATTAAAAAAGATAACTGGATGCACAAGACCCAGGATAAAAAAAATGCCTAATCCTGGAACGCACACTGGTGCCAGAAGTGGAAAAAATGACATTATAGAATCCTCAAAATACAGAAACATTCTGACAATGAGGCCAGGTCAGGCTCAGGGGGTGGATGCCCCCCCCCCCCATTGTAGAAGGAAGTAGCAGTCCACAAAAATCACAAAAACTGATAGGCCAAAGAAAAGCCATAACGATGACAGAGTGGACTACTGAGGATAAGAAAGAAAGTATGTATTGTTACTATTAAGCAAAAAGCCCAGGATTTCCAGACACAAGATATACAAAAAAGATTAAGAGAGAAATTAGAGGAAAGAAAAATACTTCCACAAGACCAATACATATAACCTCATACGAACTGCAGAAGGAGTCATTACTGTGCACATTGTGGGTGATGCATAGAGCACTTCGGGCTGTCATCAAAGATTGAAATAATACTCATTTCATTAAATGTAATCCTACCTTGACTTATGAATGGAGTCCATTCCTGTCATGGTATTAGAACCCCAAAAGATTTGGAGAAATTTAAAAAACAGAGTGCTATATTCATAAGATAGCAGAAATTATTCTAAGAACTAAGCCAACATGAGAATGGAGAATGGAGATTTTGCTAATAGGGATGACGGCAATTAGGGGTACAGAGAATAGGCAAGAGGGGGCTGGAATTTACTGGAGAAAAATGGCAAAGGAACCGAGGTATTGTTTGCAAATATCTAGTTCCGCTGTGGTGACCCCTAACTGGGAACAGCCAAAAGATAATTTATTTAGAGTAGGAAAGATAATAGAATGGGAAGGAAACAAGATGACATTTGGACTGTAGGCTGGAGACTGCCTTCTCTGTCAGGGATTGAAATCTGAATATCAACAAAGAGAAAATGGTAGAAGACTCCTAAGTGAACAGAATGCATGGCTAGAGTTTTTTAATTGAATCTTTATCAGAAGCTGCTGTAAAAATGGATAATTAGTAGGGCATATAAAATACTGCATGATAGCTATAGGAATCAATCAGAGGAGATTAGACAATATTGGGAAGAGAGATTAGATAAGCAATTCACAAGAAAACAATGAGAGGACATATGTATGGCTCCCAGATATGCAACAAAGTCTAGAAGCTTTAGGATTTTTGCTTGCAATTTATTGGTATACCATAACCAGACTCCAAAGAATTTTAACTCAGATAGATGGCAAATGTTGGAGGTGTGATGGGAAAGAGAGAGTTAAATTGGAACATATGCTATGGGAGTGTAATAAGCTGCCAGACTTCAAAAATTACCTAAAGATTATTCTATCAGAAATATTGGGTGAACAAATGGGTGCAACTAAGGAAATTATTTTTTTGAGCTGCGATATATGATTTGAATTGCTTAGACATAGTAAGGCCTTGTTAAGTTTAAATCTGGTGGCTGCCAAAAATGCAATTACTAGAAAAAGGAACTCAAAGTCAAAACTGGCTGTATTTGAAGTACTAAACAATCTAACAGAGATGAAAGATCGCGAAGTGGAATCTTTTGAAAAGGGTTGGAGCAAATTACACAGAAAAAAAAGAAATTGTGGGACCAATATATGCGGAATAATGTTTTGGAGGAGAAGTGAGGTTTAAGGGAAGGCAGGGATTGATCAATTTATGTAATGTTGAATTGATGATAAATATACAAAAGAATATATGTGATATATATTGTTTACTGCTGGGAGTATGTTAATACAGTTTGTTTGCTTTATAATATAAATCTATGTTTGCCTGTGTCTTAAGTGATAATTCAATAAAGGTGTTAAAACTGAAAAAAAGAATGTGAAACAAAAGTTATTGGAAACACTCTAAGCTAGAATGCTCTGGTAACCTAAGAGACAAAAGTGGGTACCTACGTATTATCACAATCAGATTTTCGTGGTTGTGAAATGCTCATAGCTGCAGAGAAACCAGTGCAAGTAACACTTCAAGCTGCTTTTGAAAGTCCTTACTACTAGCAAAAAACTTTGCATTACTTTCAATAGCAGGAACAACTTTAGAAATCCTCTACTTGTTTTGCGTACATTACTGACCCATGTTTGACTTTTCAGGGCTGCTATCATACTGTGGGATTATTCAGAAAAGGAACACACAGACACAGAAAAACTGCTTGTGGTAAAGTGTTTATTTATAGCCAGTCTTTTAATCGATGTTGAAAAGACACAGAAAAACTGCTTGTGGTAAAATTGTTATTTACAACCAATTTTGTATTCGATCTTGAAAATAATCAACCATTGGATTGTTAATGATTTTAAATGATGATGGCTGCATGATGTTGACAGCTAATTTCAGATCCATTTTTCAATGAGAAATTGGGAAGGGGGCATGTTCCGAAAAAGAGAGATTGTATTATAGTGGTCATTGATTTCATTGCTGCTGTAAATTATCTGGATTGCTGACTCGGTGGTTTTGTATTAGTATGTGATGGGAAATGTATAGCAGTAGTTTCATAACATTTGTTGGCACAAGAAAGAAACGTGCAGCAGCCAAAATTGAAATAACAGAAATGCTGGCAGTGAAGTGGAGAAAGAGACATGGACAGTACGATTTTTACATTTTTTTGATATCAATACAGAAAAAACAGACTTGTGCTACAAGGACACACATTATACAACATTTTTACAAGATCAATGAGCATATTTCATGATCATTATGCAACCGGTTTTGCTGTTACAAATCTGGTTGCAATAATACGTAAGTACCCAAAAATGATTTGAAACCTCCTTTCAGCAACCATGAATATGCAGTTGTATGCCATATTTGAAAATATGACAGAACATGTTTGCAATGTTTAGCAAGCTTTCTTGTTGTTTCCACTGTTTAAGTATTGTTGGTATTGTTTCACTGCTTTAAAGCTATTTGTTCTACCTTCTGTGGTTTTCCCACCAAGCAGTCTTATTTAACTGATCTGTTGACTGTTTAAACCATTCGGTTTGACCTGGCACCCATTGGCTTTCAGTTGCTGGCAAAGCTTCTTGCCTCCCCCTTGGTACCTGTTTTAGGCAAGATCTCTAAAAGAACAATACTGACATGAAATTAACCAATCAGAGCAAAGGAAGAGTTGTGTTGCTAAATGCTAGGAGCTTAAACTAAAAAGTGCAATCCCTCAAAGCAGTTATATCACTAGAAGATGTAGATGTCTGTGCAGTCACAGAAACCTGGTTTAAGGCCTCAGAGAGCACCCTGGCCCTGCAAGGCTACAGTGTTTTCTACATCTCTAAACTGCAAAAGAAACATGTGAAAACCAAAGGAGGTGGTGTTTCAATCTATATTAGAGATAAATTCACATCATATTTAGTTAGACTGGGCAATTCCATTGAGTTACTGCAGGTCCAGGTTACGAAGTGTAAAACCCCCATTCAAGCCCTAGCCAGTTATAGATCCCCTCTATGGATTGCGACACCTGTGAAGCCTACTTAACCAAACTGAAGACAATCCATATTTTACTGAACACACTGGTTATGGGAGATTTCAGTAATCCTACCATCAACTGGGAAACTACTCTAGCCCAAACTTGGTATAGGCTAAACTCGGTAGCACAAAAGTTCCTTGACTTTGTGAATTCAAATGCCCTGGAGCAAATTGTCCATACCCCATCAAGAGAAACAAACATTCTAGATCTGGTCCTCACCAACATGTCAAATAGGAGCACTGCTGCAAGTGTTGGACCCTCATTATTTAAAACTGACCATAAATTAGTCAACTTCAAACTGACAGTAACAGCAGAACTCACAAAGGGTGAAATCAGACTAAAAAACTTCACTAAGACAAACTATACCCTCCTAGGTGAAGGTATAAATGCATTCCAAGCCCCACCCCAAGCTGAAAGTAGAAAGTACACCAAAGTTTTCCCTAAACCCTGTGCAATTGCTTGCATAAGTGCATAGACTTGGCTGTACCAGATAGAATCAAAGACAGAACCCCAAGTAAAATCAAGCTGCCATGGTGGACTTCCAGCATCAACAAACTTTACAATAAATGCAAAAAGTTGCTGCTCAAGAAAACAAAGACAAGGACCCAACTATGGAAAAGCACCCTCCTCAGCCTTAACAGGCAAATGAGACAATTTGTCAAATCATCCAAGAGCTCCTTTGAGACAAACCTAGCAAGTACTGCCAAGGATAGCCATAAAGCCTTTTACAGCTGCTTACATAACCTAAAGGGTAGAACCCAAGCATGTGAAGAACTGGTGGCCAATGGTATCACACACACTGACCACAATGAGATAGTGAACCTGCTACCGGATAGATTTGGTGAAAATGTCACTCCCTTATTCCTTCCTAACTTACAACAAACTCTCCCCCAAACTTTCCTCCACCTTACGTATCTGAAGTAGAGGTCCACAAAGCCCTGTCCAAGGCAAAGAACATGGCCTCTGTGGGACTAAATGACATCCCAGGGTGTCTTTTAAACAGGCTAAAACATGAAATAGCATTGCCATTAAGTGCCCTATTCAATCATAGCCTAACCATAGGGTTTCTTCCTGCAGAATGAAGAACAGCTATAGTTTTTCCCCTCCACAAAGGTGGCCTAGAAACAGACCCTGAGAATTACAGACCCATAAGTATGACCAGCCGATCTGTAAGGCCATGGAATGTACTATGGGCATCATAAATAAAGAAGTAGGTGACCTCCAAACCCTGGACCCTACCAAATTTGGCTTTGTTAAGGGCAGATCCTGCCTGTTAAATCTGGTGGATTTCTTTTAAAGTGTGACCAAGGCCATTGATAAGGGAAAATCTATGCACACAGCATACTTCGACTTAGCGTTCGACACAATCCCACATTCAGACATTATCACTAAACTTAGCAAACTGAATATAAATCCTTTTGTTGTAAGATGGGTTGCCAACTGGCTCACAAACTAGACACGTGCTATCAAAGTGGGTGACTCCACCTCAACCAGCCGACTTGTTACCAGTGGAGTGCCACAGGGGTCAGTGCTAGGCCCTCTACTGTTTCGTATATACTTATGAAACGTTGAGATCAAACCTAAAGGGATGTGGCTGACCAAGTTTGTAGATGACTGCAAACTAGTGCAATCACTGAATCCCCAAATGATGTCAGTATACTCCAGGATGGTCTCACACAGACCAACGACTGGTGTATTAGTCATGGTCTCAAACTGAATGCAAAGAAATGCATCATCATTCTCTTCTGCACAAACAATGTCCCTTCACACTATGAAATCAATAACAATATCCTAAGTACCCATGAAGTGGTAAGGGGCCTGGGATCACAGGTTGACAACAACCTTAACTTTGACCACCACGTATCTACCATTGTAAGGAAAGTTTTCCACATAACTCACGTGATTGGCAAAGGCATTGGCTCAAGAGCAAAAGAAGTTATAACACCCCTATACTTGGCACTTATACAGCTCATAATTGAGTATAATGCCCCATTGGGTATGTACTGAATTAAGTATCTACAGCAATCAGAGAGACCTCAGAGGTTTCTAACAAGGAAGATCAAGGGCCTCCAGAATGTGCCTTACATGGAGTGACTAAAGTCCCTGTCACTATGCTCTGTATCACATAGACTTCTAAGAACAGACTTATGCCTGGACTACAGAGCAATCCGAGACCCAAACCTAATGACCTTACTGCATATCCATAAATCAAACAGGTCTAGGTCACCCATTCCAGGTACTTAAATATGGCCTTTGACTTAAATAGGACATGCTGGACGGACAGATTTATCACCTAGCAACTGCTACATCAGTGGAACAGGCTCCCCATTCATATGAAACAGAGCATCTCTATGACACTGTTCAAGAGGAACCTGGACAAGTGGATGGGGCACTTTAAATTCTTACTGGGGATAGAGCCCACAACCCTCCTGGACCTGGGCAGTTATGTCTAAATGTAGTCTTGTGTATTGACTAGTATCTCTTAAGTATTACATTGGTTTGAAACAGCTAGGCTTAAAATGACCTCCAGGTCGATAGCCTAGTAATCTCCTATGATCCTACGATCCTATGATCAAGCAGAGGCAAGCAGTGTACTTGAAATTAGTTAATATGAATGTGCAGTGACTGGATTCCTTTCAGCATGCTGACCCCTTTGTCAGAGAGTTTTGACTGAGCTAACAGTTCTGCCTGTCTCAATAATAGTGAATATGGAGCAAACATTTTGCCTTGAGAACAGACTATTTTTTTTTTAGTGAAACTCTTCCACAATAGTTGCAAGAAGGTATACTAGATCATGTAGTACAGCCCCAGAGATATACCAATCCAGCAAGTCCAGCACTCAGTTTCGAAATCCACAGGGTTTATTAGAAGAACATTACAAACACCAAGCAGACTGTGATTTTGCCTTAATCAAGACTGTTAAAAAAGTCAGAATTGCCATCTGCTTTAACTGTGAAAAGTTTCAAGACATCTGGTATGTGTAGGTAGCAGTATATATTTTTTTCTTCACCAGCATTGCAGAGGCATCCCATTTAAGGATTTTATTAAATTGTATGCTGACAACCTGGTAAATAATGTCAGATTAGTTACCGAATTTGCTTAAAGAGCATCAGATAGCTGAAAAGAAAAAGTTCAGCAAAAATGGTCAGAGCATTGCTTCATTTTTTGAGTATAAATAGCACTATAATTGTTTCTAGAGTACTGTATAATGTAACTTGATCAGTATTTGCACTACGTCTTATTAGTCAAAGGTGTTTTTTTGTATCTGACACATTCTGTTTTAAGTAATTAAATGCCCACCACTGCTTTTCATAGATTTTATACATATTTCAAGGCCAACTCAATCTAATGACCATTCGTACATTGCCAGTAGCCTCTGTCTTACCGTTACTACTATTAATAATATAATTTGTTGTTTAAAAATGATATGTTTAACTCTACGGCTTGTAAAAAAAGCTACCAGGCATTACATTAATGAATATAAAATGTTCAGACATACCAATATTTTAGCAAAGAACTACTCAGACATCAGGCAGAAGTATTGTCTTAAACCACAGAAAAGTCACTGAAACATAGCAATTTATAATTAAAATATTACACACTCTGCGGTTTTCAACAGGATCTCAGAGAACAGACAGAAATAAATCATAATTGATGATAGAACCCTGGAAATTTTATAATGTGAGTCATGAATGTGTTTTTAAATACACATTTTGTTACAGCAGTTGGTTTCACTGGTTCCTATAGACACACATTAGCATTCTCTGTATGTGATGCAGAAAACATATTTTTAAGTGTGTTGATTAGATTAGACTCCTATAGCATTTTAGTTACAAGTGATTCAGGAGTACAAGTTTTGCCAAGGTCATATTTAACTAAAACACTCTCCCTGCCTCTTTTTCAAATGGCATGGATTGCAGTGATATAGTCCATACCTCTCAACTGTACAGCTTTTCGCAGAATGTCCAGATTTTTGCCTCATATTTTGGTCTGTTTTTCATAAAATTGTGTTTTTTTCTGGCAAATTAGTGGCAAATTATTAAAGACTGAGGTTAGAAAATAATGACAGGAATTTTAATTTCTGACTTCATACCCTTCAGAAAATTCATGCTAAAGCAAAACCTGTTATCTATCAACTGTCTAAGTTTGGCAATATTAAAAAATTGTCCCTATTTTTCAGCCTTTGTCCCACTTTTATTAATGGCTTTGTCCAGATTTCTTGCTGTAAGAAGTTGAGACGTATGATAATAACCTTAATTAAGTCAAAAATATGAGTTTGTGCAATGAGCATATTGTGATATGTAATTTACTATGGTCATTCTACACAGTGCCCTTTGCAGACACTTTCATTTGTTCAGCAGCATTTGTGTGTGCTTTTGGCCTGTGAGTACATCCCTCAGCAGAATGCTTGTGATAATCTGATCAGAGTCAGGAAATGCTGAGGTAGGCTTGTGGAGTATTTCTGATGGACATGTTGTCAGTGATAAAATTAAGCTGGCAGTATTATCATGTTTATATGTGAATGTGAGGTATCATTGCATGGGGGGTTGAGATCAGCTGAGCCCAACTACTCTTAAATGCATACCGACATTTAAATGCTAGTATTGTATTTGGGGTCAAAGCTCTGTGTAGTAGCACTCCATATTTGGTTTGAATTGTAGCAACTGGTTGCTTTTTTTAATTGAAACCTGAGCACTGTAGTTCTCTGTGTATGGCATAAACTGTAGCAACTAATTGCTACATTTGCAGCAAGCACTTGCTATATTTTAAAAAGGGAAAATATTAGTTTCATTTTCTTAACTACAACCTGAGTGCTGTAGCACTCTGTGCAAGGGATAAACTGTAGCAACTGCTTACTACATTTGTAGCAAGCAGATTGGGAAAAGATGTTGTTGTGTTTTCGGCTTTTCCCAGTTAGGGGTCACCACAGCGGAACTCCGGCTGTTTCTTTTTTTTAAGTAAAACCAGAGCCCCATCCCAGTGAAGTTAGCCAATTTTCTACAATGTAAAATACAGTTTTTTTTTAACTAAAATGAGATGAAGGTGGGCTGGGTGCAGGGTGCAGAAATGGGATCCATTTGGTTGGAGAAGGAGGGGGCTGTTGTGTATGTGGCCACCTGGTTGGAAGTCAGTAGAAAGGGCTAGTAAACTGGCACTGACTGCAGGAAGCCAGCCAATTGGCATCCATCAATTTTGCAGAAGTCCTTTTTTTTCTCTTCACTTGAAGAGCAGATGATTTTGGGCACTAGTTCATGGTACTGGCAAACAACACTGGTCGAGCCTGCTACATTGCTGGTTCCCAGCATTGTCCTGACTAGCTGGAATTATGATTACTGTACAACAGCATAGCTCATAAGGGTTATAATATGACTGGTTATCATACATTTGCTAGTACTTGTTACTCATTTTTTAGTACAGCAAACTATCTATTTATAGCATCAAAGATAAGTTGATGTACTAACAGATGGACATAGCCTGTGACAATAGATGCATCAAGGCACTAATTACATAGAATGGGAAAAGAGCACATAAGCTATAAATTATTAGCTACCAATAGGAGTAGACTTGCAGACCAGGGATTGATGAATGAGACCTGTACTAGAATAGCTTGGTAAAACAGCCTATAGCACAGATTTATGACCCCATTTCATGTGAGCTGGCAATGAATTTAGCGTTAAAACATATATAAATAATGTATTTCATGTAAACTACAGTTAGATCTAATGAATCTCTGCTAAGAGTGAAAGTTCTACAAGCACATCTAATTTTTTTCAGTAAAGTATCAATTTCTTAATAAGTTATAAGAGCTTGATTAACTTGTAGTCTCAAAT
>NC_056725.1:1109053948-1109131448 GCF_019279795.1 Protopterus annectens
GTCAAGCTTATGGGGCGGTAATTTCCAGGGTCCGTAGAAGCACCGCCCTTGTGAAGTGGGACCACTGTTGTCGTACACCATTCTTTGGGTACGTATCCTGTAGTAAGGCTAAGATTAAACAGCAGCCTTATGTGTGGGTTTAGTTCCTCTTGGAGTTCATGTAGCACACAGCCCGGGACACCATCCGGTCCCATTGATGCTGTGTTTTTAGCTTTAGAGAGGGCGGCTCTCACCTGGGCATCTGAGATGTTAGGGAGGCTACACTCTGCTGGGATAGTTATTTCTCCTTTGGGGAGGGGAGGAGAAATTTGCACTGAACCTGTCTGCCAGAATGTTGGCAATGTCAGTGGGTTCAGTGTATTTTGTGTCATTTTGGACTAACTCTGAGCATATCTGGGAGTTTCCACCCAGGTTTCTAACATATCTAAAGAAGGCCTTGTGATTGTCTTTTGTGTCTTTTGCGATTTTTCTCTCAAAGTTGGTCTTGGATGATTTTATGAGTGATCGTAGTTTTTTGCTAGTACTGATCAGAGATGCCTTCCCTTTTAGGGATTTTGCTCTGTCATGTAGTAGCTTCCTCCTCCTGTTGTAAAGTTTGTTTATGGCACGGGTCCACCAGACCGGGCGCCTGCCTTTGGGGGAATGGGTCTTGGTTTTATTTGGGATTGCATGATCCATGCATTCTTGAAGGTGCCCATAGAAGGCATTTGTAAAGGATTCAGCCGTGTGGGTTGTGGTTTCCACTGGCCCAGGGGCCTTGAAGGATACCACTTCAGTCTTAAGAAGTGTGAAGTTTGCTTTTGAGAAGTTCTTCACTGTGGTCTTTTGTGCAGGGGGTGGGGGCGGGATGTGGATTTCCAGTGAGATTAATTTATGGTCTGATCTTACCAATGAGGGATATACTTCCTGTGTGGAGCATTTTGTCTCCATGTTTGTGATGATCAGGTCTAGTATATTGTCTACTCTTGTGGGAATGGTGATTAGTTGTTCCATTGCATTTGAGTTTATGAATTCTAGGAACCTTTGGGCTAGGGTGTTGGGGCTTGAGTAATGTTCCCAGTCTATGTTTGGGTAGTTGAAGTCTCCCAAAATGATGGTATTTGGAGATTCATACTCTCCAGTGTCTTCAGGAAGGTAGTGTGGGGTTCCTGAGTTTGAGAGGGTAGTCTGTAGCATGCTACAAACTGTAAGGCAGTTTTGGCTATGGTTAGTTGCACCTGGATAGTCTCCGATGCTTCGTGCGTTGCCACTAACCTGGAGGTGTGGGTATCTTTGATGAAGATGGATTCTCCCCCTCCTTTCGTGGTTCGGTCCAAGTTTTGGGGCCGGAAAGCATGATATGAGGTAAAACCTGATAGTGCTGGGGTGCTCTCAGGAGCCTTGAACCTGGTTTCAGTCACTGCACAGACATCGATGTTCTCCATACTGAGGAGGGCTTTGAGGGCATGCATCTTGAGGTTTAGACTTCTGGCATTGAGCAGCATTACCCTTAGTTTTTTTCCACTTATGTTTTCTAGGGTGGTAGGTTTGTCATTTGAGCCTTGCCTAAAAAAGGCACTATGGGGGTGGCAAGAGCCTTGGCCAATATCCGGAAGCCCAGGGGTGACAGGTGCAAGCCATCCCTTGTGAAGAAGCGTGGCTTGTCAAGCATGTCATCCCAAGCAGACAGACATTGGATCCCCTTAGAAGGACACCAGTAATTAAGCCAATTGTTAAAACTGATCATTTTGTCTTTGTACTGTGGCATCATTCTTGGTGAGGGTAAGATGCTGCTCAGGGTCAGGGTCATACCGGCCTGGGCTACATAATCAGAGAGCTCCTCTATGTCTCTTTTCATGTAGTCCAGGTTGGTACGTCTCAGGTCGTTCACACCGGCATGTACAATGACTGAGTCATATTTGTACTTGCTGTGGAGTGACCTGAGTGCTTGTGTTATGTGGCGGATTCTAGCTCCCGACAGGCAGCTTACTGTGACCTTTTCCTTGTTCAGTCTGGTGAGCGGGACGTCAGTGTGTCTGACTATGGAGTCACCTATTACAAGTGTGTCTGGCATGTTGTTTGGCCTTAAGGGCTGTGACTGTTTAGCACACTGACTTTGTGAACTATGTGTTGCATGTGCTATGTGTTGAGGTGGCGGTTGCTTGGGTGTCTGCTTTGGAGGCCTCTGTTGTTTTGGTAGATTTTTAATCAGCACCTCCGAGTATGTTTTTGTGTGTTTGTGTGCTTGGTTTGCAGTTGTGATAGTTCTATGTGAGACTGGGTTTGTGGTGTGCGTGGTTACCTTCTCCTCCTGACTGGTCTTGCCAGTACTGAATTGAGAGAGCTCAGCCTCCAGTTTGGCTATATAGTTGCATCTCTCGCATATATTTGTATTTGTTGGGAGGAGGAGAGGGTTGTCTGTGTACATGAGGCAATTGTAACATTGCCTCAAGATTCCCAGATTCACCAGCTGAACAGGAGAGGATGCCAGCAACTGACCCTTCGACATGCTAGAAATAGTGAAAAAGATTGCTGTGTAACTGAGTCAGAAAGGACCTATAGGGAAATGGGTACTCAACAGAATTTAGGTGAATGAAGTACTTTCTTTTGTTTAAGAGTGCGTTACCTGTGTAAAAAATGCTTTAAGAGCAAGTGCTGAGCTTTTTAGATAGAGTATAGGCTGTTTAGATTGCAAGTAGAACAGTTCTAAGGGAAAAATTGAACAGCAGACTTGGTGGAGCCAGAAAAAGTTTAACCTTGTTTAACCAAGTTTAACCTTCTTTAACCAGCGGTTATACATGTATGTGTGTGTGTGTGTGTGTGTGTGTGTATATACACACACACACACACACACACACACACACACACACACACAGCTAGAGACAGACAGAAAGTGGCAAAGTGACATTCTCTTGTTGTTGTCATGTACATATGTCAGTAGTGCAACAGATAACATACTTGCCTTTGGTGCATTAGTCTATGGGTTCTATTTTCGCACCAGTTAAAATGATTGCTAACACTGCAATTCTGCATGAGGGTGATGCTGCATTCTTGAGTGTTCCATCCTTCGGATGTAATGTTAAACTGAGGCCCCTTCTATTTGAGTTGGTGATAGCTTAGGTGGCTGTAAAAGATCCCGCAGCACCCAACAAAAAGAGTAGGGAAGTTCCTCGATGCCCTGGCTGAAATTTCCCTAGTAGTGTAAATAGCACTTCAGATCTACCCAAAAGAGGCTACTAGCCGAGTGGGACTAAAGGATGGATAAATAAATGAATATTATATGGAAACTATACATTTAAGTATTAAATAAAACTTAAATGATAGCAAGTGAAGAGTTTAAATACAAATAGAAAAAAAAATTATTTCAGTCCAAAAACAAGTATTAATATTTTCTTACCTAAGCAAGATTGTACAGATATAAAAAAAGAAAAAAAAAACATAGCAGTAGCAAGTGACACTATGCTTTGACAATACTGATTGTGTTCCTCAGTTCTTCAAGTACCTGTATCCCTTGATTTTTTTCAAAGCTTGTTGTAATGGTTACATCAAAGTCAAGGCCTCAGGAGAGGCTACCCAGGAGTTTGACTCTTTCAATAATATTTCATAAAATGACTCTCCAACTCGGTTATCTACACCTATATTTATATAAAAAAGCAAGAGTGGCAAATGCTGCAATCTGACATGTTAAGGCATTAAACAACCTGCATTCCTTGTCCTCAATTCTTTTCATTCTTAATGTGTGTGGAAGCTACAAGGGATTTGACCAATAAATTCCTGTTCTTACTATTGAGACAGCAGTCATTAAATGCAACACTAAACACTGACATTATATTTTCCTAACTGAAACATGTGAAAATAAAAATAATATTACCTCTCAGCAGTCTATATGTAACCAAAAATTACATTTAATTTCTTAACTATATCCTTATAAGGCAAACCACGAAGGCCAACAATCTATCTTGTAAACTTTTATTGGATTCCTTCAAGTCTATAAACATGGGATTTACTATAAATACATGCCATCCCACACAATTTATATGTGGCCTAATAAAGATAATGTATAAGGGTAACCTCACCTTGGTAGACGTGCTACTAATAGTTCTCAGTATGTCTTTCATTATCTTATAACATTTACTCAAAAGAATATACATTTTTGTTAACTTAAATTTATTATCTATAGTTATCCCGACATCCTTAGCAGTGGTAGCTGCTGGAATAAGTCTGTGCTCTTCCGCATAAAGGTATCCATACCAGGAAATGAAGGATACTATACTTTCCAGGATTAAATAATATCCTGTTAACAATAAGCGAGCAATATAGATCACCCACACTGCTGTTGCACATCAACACATTGTGAACCGGCTGCTGTAACTTGTATTCATTTCCTATTGATTTCTCACTAGTACCATGATGAGAATGAACCCTATTACTAAGTCAAATTATAATTAAAGTACATAAAATTAATATTGTTTCAGTCTTTGATTTTAGCTAAAAGTGCTTCTCTCAGCACCCACAATGTGGCAGAATCATCTCCTTCTGTAATTCACATGGCATTTTCTTTATTGGTAGCATATCTAAATACTACAGTAAATTCTTTTTTATGAGACCCATTCCTCCTACTACTGTTGGAAACTTGTCTGCATATTCTACTTCCACATTGCCCTAATTACTGCCTGCAAATCCTGGTATTTTATGACTTTGTGTATCTCTGTACATAAGACACTGTAACCACTGGGTGTAGCAATTTCAACAATCAATGCCAATTCTTTCTTCTTTTCATGGACTATTATATCTGGTTTCCTCACATCTAGTTTTTTAACTATTGGAATGGGTGATCCTATGTGATATAAAGTTCACCATTGTCTATAATGCATTGTGGCTCATGTTTCCAATGCTTCTCAGCTACTTCAAATTTGTAATGTTTGCACAATCCTCAATGCAACAGTCTTACCACATTATGCCTTTCAGTATACAGGCCCTCTGCCTTTAGTGTATCACACGCAGCAACAAGATGTGCAACAGTTTCCAGTCCTGATTTACAAAACCTGTGTTTTGTCTGTTTCTCCCACAGGTTCAGTGGATATCATAAATCAATGTGTAATTTTTCCAATATCCTATGCCGCTAATCTTAACCTCTCATCTTTTGATTTAAATTTGCCTCATTTTAACCATCTCTGCATCAGACCCTGATCAACATGAGGTTGTTCCAGGAAACTTCTGCAGTTGCAACTATGTCTAGTGTTGTAAATGTCCTCATTTGATCCTTCACCTTATATTCTCTCTTTCATATTTTGGCACATTCAGTTGCTGCCTGATTTTTGTCTACTTCTGGTTTAATTTCAATTCCTGCCTTTCATCAATAAGCTAAGCAGGGAAGTCATCTTAGACTTGTTCTACTCATATTTTAAAACTTTCACTATGTTTGGTTCTGGTGAAGTCAGCAGATATATAAACCGTTCTATGATTGCAGATCTACACATGTAATCAGTTTTGAGGGGGGCCATACCCCTTCAGAATGGGGAATATATAATCTTGGTATACAATAATGTTTATATATCATTTGATAAGTATGAAGCAATTTTCTTGTTTTCTTGTCAAACCAATCCAATACTTTTTGCATTCAGTTAATCACCCTACAATTGTAAGTTTGAACAGTAAGAGCAAATTGGTTTATAGCTTGCACTTTGTTCCTAGATGTCAGGGCTGTTTTCAGTATTAGTTTTAGTCTTCTAAAATATTAATTGCTGAGTTTTGTTCACATTTGTTTATATTTTATTGTTCATTCCTCATCAGTTCCCAATTTTAGTTCCTTACCTGATGAACTACAAAGTTTTAAATTATCCAAAAAAAAAAAAAAAAAATACAAAAATAACGTCTTTACACTTTTTTTTTGGGGGGGGGGATGGGCAAATTATAAACATTACCTAATCTGTTAAGTAGACAGCGTAATGAGTTAAGGGCATGAAAAAAGGCCAGCAGTGACAAAAATTCACCCTGGAATATCCCCTTTGAATTTTAACCCTTTGATAATAATTTTGTCCTTTATCATGGCCTAGCTACAAAGTGGTTTCCTACTGTTTCATGGTGACTACAATGTAATTGATCAATGCAGAGTATATCTTGTGTATCTGTAAGTACTCCATTATCCATGAAAGTGGGATGCTGTTAAATGCTATTTGCAATCTATCCATGCCATATTTAGATTCTTCTCCTTTTTACAATTCTCTATTATGACTTTGTTTGAAAACAAATAATTCCTTGTTTAATATGACTTCTTGGGTCTATATTAAATCAATGAAAATCCATTACATCGAATACCAAAACAGTGACATGCATTACTCAAACCGTGAAAATACCGAATGCACTAAACCACGAAATTTAAAATATCGAACGTTCATAGTCGGCCAACCCCACAACCCGCTACATACTGCCTACCCAAAGAAAATAAATAAACCACATACATACACTGACGAAACCCTACTCCTAACCCTAAAGTAAAGCACCAAAACTCAGCTTCTAACCCTACACTAAACCCCACATACACAACTATCTATTCACTATCCTTAACCCCTCCCTAACGCTAAGGTCCATAACAACTGCACACTTCCCCTACAGAGATATACCCAAACAAAATAAAAAATACACATAAATACATTTAACAAAACCCTACTTCTAACACTACACTGTCCCCGGGATTCAAGAAGTTTGGCGCAAGGATGGTTTTAGCCTTGTGTTGAGCATCCTCATTACCAATGGTGCAGCAGCGTCATATGAATATTTATGAGGGTGTGCCGCCACACCCTCGACATGCACAGGAAAAGTGTGCGAGTGCAGGGGATGTGTACAAGTGAATTACAGCCAGGAACCAAGACCGGATCATGAACTCATTTATTAAAACCACAAAAAAACGAACTCTTCAATACATATAAACAACCATAAAAAGACTTAGCGCTTTCACCCGTTATACATCGTGGGTTTCTTCAGAGTATTGAAGAGTTCGTTTTTTTGTGGTTTTAATAAATGAGTTCATGATCCGGTCTTGGTTCCTGGCTGTAATTTACAAGTTTGCTTGGCCGTACACATTTTTTTGGTGTGTACAAGTGCTCTACGGAGGAGTAAACATGCCCCGTTAGTTGCACAACCTACTATGCTTACTATTAGAGCCCACCTCTAATAGTAAGCCAGTAATTCAGTGTCCGTAGATACCAAAATGTATGCTAAGCATACAAGAGTGTTCACAAGCAGTGAAATAAAATCAAAGTAGTAAATACACAAGAATGTAGTAGAATGTTGAGCCCCATCCCTAGAACTTTCACAATTAAATTCCCTGTGTCCCTATTTTACATTTGTATTGCTGCAATATCGAAAGTGTAAGCAAAGTGGAGCATGTTTGAGTGTCGCTGCCCTCCGTCGAGCGTAGCTTACACATCAAAATCATTCAAATAGAGAAAAACATGTGAAATCAACACAAATGTCAATAGTGTATTGGTTAGAGCATCCACCTAATGAACAGGCATTCAGGGTTTGAGTCCAACTATAGCATATGTCATTTTCCATGTGGAATGAATGTTGTTTTCCTGTAAAACCGACATAATAACATGTAAATGTGAACTTGAGTATCACATGAGATGTTTAACTATATTTCATTCAATCAAAGTGGTACTGTCATAATGAATAAGGCACTAGTAAGCAGATGTAAGCACAAATAAGCAGCAATAAACATATATAAGTACCAGTAAGCAAGTCTGAGTGCACTTGCGCAGATGTAAGCAGTGCCCAGCATAGGAAATATATATAAGTATGTACAGATATATTATATATATATCTATGAAGAATGAACATCGTAACAATAAAGCATACAAAAGGAATGAGAAGGGAATCAACAGCAACTCCAGTATTATACAGTGCTGTCAGCGTATGTCATATCAAGCTGGGCAGGAGTGAGCAAAGCACTGCTACTCACACCACAGGCAGGATATTACCAGTGGGAGTAACGTTGTTCATCTGCTAAGTCTACTTTACACACAGAGGGTAGTCCCTGGTGGGACTACCCAAAAATTGATAGGATGATTGGCCATCCGACCATTACACAAGCAAGGGCAGGTATGTTCAAGGACTAAATGGTGGGAGAGCCTGATAATACATGGGTTGGGACAACATACGTGTAGGGCCCCTAACGCTCAGGAGAGGGCAATGTGTAGAAGTGTGTCATGGCTGGGATAGCAACTGGACAATGGATGGTATGCGTGCATGTTGAACTCGGGTGGGGTGGAGGAACTATGGGTATGAAATTATGGATCCAGGCATGTCAGGGTTGGATGGGCTGGTTCTAATTGGACTGCCTTGTGGAGGTCAGCGAGTTCATTATAAGTATATATGCATACACACATGCATACATCTATATGTAGAAGTACATTCCCTGTAACACATTCATTCCATTCGCAGACATAAATAACATGAATGTGCCCTTACAAACCTCGACAGTAGATAGAATAATAGGTTGTGCATAAGAGGGAAGGGACAAAACTGCTAAAACGCAGAAGTGTGTACAATGTACGAAGTCAGTGCTGTACTGAAAAAATCAAATGTGAGGACTTTTTCACACATGGAATCATTCCTGTGATCTGCCTGCTATGGCAACGCCAATTACTAAACCGGTCTATTTGTAAAAGAATTACACCAAACTCATACATAATAAGCTCTCGTGTAACGTGTGTGTTACTACATAGTCAAACTTATTAATTTATTGCAGTGTCATGTTAATTGGAGTGAGGATGTAATTAAGTATGATACTACCAGTGGGAGAGACCTGCCAGGCCTAATCTTGAAACAAAGACATCAATGTCCCTTGTGGGACATCTCAAAAATTACTGATCATCGGAGTCATTCCATGTAATGATTCATCAAACCAGGCTGTAGACATACACGGACCAGTAGGTTGTACAAGCCTGATAACCCATGGGTCAACACAATGTACGACATGGGTCCTGAGACTCGGAGAGTGGACAGTGTGTAGTGGTGTGTTTATACCCACCTGCACCCACAGTAAGGATGAGTGCTGTCAAGAAAGGGCAGGTGGGGGACTATGGGTATGCAGTTATAGGCCTAGGTGTGCAGGTGTTGGCTGGCACAGTCATATTAGGACTGTCCCGGGGATGTAAGTAATATTCTGAAATGGGCATAGCTTATGCCCATACCTCTCAACCCCTAAGAGCAAATCCACTGGACAGGACATAAACCATTGGGGGAACAAATAGGGAACATACCTCGCAACTGTCCCTGATTTCCAGGGATGTTTCTGATTTTGACTCAAATTCTAACTCTGTCCCACTTAATCCCTCCTAAAACTAGTGACTTCTGGAGGAAAGGTGGTGACTTACACATAATGAATGACAACAATTAAGATTTATAAACTTCATTTACCTCAGAAAATATGTATTAATTCATATGCTCTGAGTATGTCAATGTGTCAAGTAAATAGCACTAATATTTTAAATGTGTCCCTGATTGTCCCTGATGTTGTCATGACTTGTCCCTGATTCAGTCGATATTTGTCCCCAATCGTTTGAGAGGTCTGATAGGGACAGAAAGCACATATTCCACTTACAACCTTAGAAAGATGATAGAATAATAGGTATGCATTAGCATGACTCAGCTGAAGGATGTGGGTTACAAAACTCAATTACTTGTTTGTAGTGAATGGTGTCAGTTCCCATGTATTAGCCAGACAGGTGCAGATTATAAGACGAACACACCAAAAGTATGAATCAAACTCTGGACAGGCCACGGATTCCGTACAGTCGAACAACATGCTTACGCCTAATGGACAGCCATTCCTGATACTGTAGGCATGTAATCCAATGTAATAGGCATCACAAGGTAATATTGTAGTCTTCACTCCCACTCAGGGTTGTGAGTATCAGATGCAAACACCAAATGCAGTGCATTTGCAAGTGCGGGAGCAAGCGGGTGTAAGCTTGTTTGGCGGCCGGTATGTGAGAATCACACTGATGAAGCAATGTAGAGGCTAACTGAGTGTAAGAAACTGTAACCTGAGGTTAGCATTGCTTAGCTCCGTGCAAAACAACACACACCCACTCACAACTGCTTTAAAATGCCTTAATCACTCTGTACCCAAAAGCTCATGTTCTGGCCAGCAACAAAAGAACCAGCATCTGCAAGGCTAGAATGCAGGACCCTGTACATCACAGTTATAGTAGTAAACCACTATGTCATGATAATAATACATATAAAGGAGGAATCAGCAAACTAATCCTTACACCAGGGAAACAAGTCAAATATGTTAACTGAATCTATCTACAGTATAATGTTCTATAACCTGCCACAGACCAAAAATATGTGAATTGGAGTACTGCAGTAAACACAGAGTTGAGGTGTCACTGTAATAAGGTTCAGAAGTCCCCAGTATCCCATACAGTGTATGTACACATGAATGACAGATACCAGACACATATAATGCCTGTAATGTGTAAGACATCATTGATAACATTCAAATATAATGCTAGATAACCAATAAGTAATGCTAACTGTCGCACAGCCCAGCTAAGTAATTGTAAGCAATGTGTAGGGAAGCCAATACAATATGCCCACAGGTACACCTCTTTAATCAGTGCCAACCTGAAGTATGCATGTGTGCCCATAGCTTAGCCTTTTCAAAACTGGCCAATTACTGAAAAGTGAGAGAATCTGGCCCTACTTAAACAGAAGAGGCAGGGATATGGTTCATAACTGGTTGTAGCATCCCCCTGCAGGCAGAATGGCTGGAGTGGGAGAAGGCACTCACTTTAGAGCACAGTGCTGGGGCATCCAGGAGTCCAAATTCATGGTATGGCTCCTGGTAAAACACCATGACAGGAGACTACTGCAGGGCCAGTACCAGGGCTCACAGTGCAAAACGGAGGCCTGGAACAGTCTTGCCCGTGACCTAACTAATGCCACAGGTATTTCCAGACTGGTGAGCAGGTCAGGTACCACCATGCAGACCTGAAGCGGCAGAGGGGGCATGTCCTGGAACAGTGGATCCAGGAAGCAAGGCAGATGCAGAATGCCCCAGAACTGAGTAAGTACTCCTTCCACTACATAGTTAATAATTGCCTAGCTTGTGTATACTATGGATAGGTATGGCTAAATATCACTGTACTTCCCTGACAGCTGCAGATGAGTGTGCTGCGAACCAGCCAGCCTATGATGCTAGGCTGCAAAGGATGCGTCGCGAGGCAGGTTAGTAAATAGCCTGCATGTACTGTCATAACAAATAAATGTAAGAGTCTGAGAAAGTGTTGTACCAGTATACAGAATAGTGTAATATGCTGCGAATAAAGGTGTAACCCCTGCATTGCTTCTGTTTACTCTGCAGTCATATGTTGTTCTACTGTTGCAGTTATTAAATAGTACTGTTGTAGTAAGCAGTGTTATCCACACTGTGGTATTCAGATACAATGTGTATGAAGTGCTGTATAACAATGTCGGAAGTGCAAACAGGTCAGTCATATTACATAAAATACATTGCAAAGCCTCACAACAATTGCCTGATAGCATAGTGTACAGTGATCTTAACTGTAATGCTTTTGTCACACACAGCAGGGCTTTGGATCCCAGGAGTGCTAGTAAGTTGTATGCATAATAATTCCACACAACTCCACACAGTCTGTTAGAATGTTCAGAGATAAAGCTGTATGCATATTTACACTTAACTGTACAGATTTTGCTAGAATGCTTAAATAGAGAGTGGTATGCATATTCATACCCCTCAACTGTTCCAATCTGCCCAGTATGTCCTGATAAATGGCCCACATTACTTGCCTTTTGCCCTGTTCCCCTGACAAATTAGTGTGAAGATCCAAGAAATGTAGGCAGCTGTTAATGACATATAACTGATAGTCAGTCTTGTATATAGTCAGAGAATGTACATGTAAACATACCTGTCATCTCAGCATCTCACCCAAAGTGTATGAGAGCACATGTTGCATTAACACCTGCATCTTGTCAAGCCTGTACATAACACACAGGTCCCGTACATACTAATCTACAAACATACCATTGTATAATATAATGCCATTGGGTAGTGTAATAATACGTGTAAGGGACAGACCACTCCAGTGACTACGAATTTTGTGAAAACTACAAGGATGTATTAGTTGTTAATTGGAGTCTCTCTCTCTCTCACCCCTACCATATGTGCAAACATAACTGTTTTACACAACTTATTTGGTATGTCTACACTCCTACCCTTTGTTGGAACATATGTCCTATTGGTTTATAAATATTCACATCTGTTTCTATGCATGTGCCATGTTAAAATACACCCATATTGGCAGTCTGTTGCCATCAATGAAACCTGCATGTTGTTGTAATGGCCACTGTTTACCCATATATGCATGTGTTCTGCCTGCTCTGCAACTATGTTATATCTGGTGCCCTGGGTAATGGGAACACCTATGCATGCTCTTATAACTAATCATGAATGCTGTTGACTATTACTAACCCATATCTGCCTTAAACATACTACAACATAGCTCATATAGGAAGGCCGGTCGGTGTGGACCCCCCTGTCCCACCTCAGCTGGCCATGGCACTGGGCACCAGCACATCTGGGGCCCAGCCTGGGACCTCCTCGTCTGTTGGCCCTGCACCACCTTCAGGTGAAACCACCACAGGAGATGGGGCTTGGCCCCCCTGGGAGTGGGAGCGAACAAGAACCTGTCATCCATGGTACGGTCCAGGCCGTGGTGTGTAGGGAGCTCAACGGGGAGATTTGAGACTGCCTATGCCAGCTTGAGGGCCGAGTGGCACAACTAGAGGGTGTGCTTGCCCCTCCTAGACAGCCCACAGCACAGCCACCTTCTGGGCTGTGAAGGTGCAGTGGTGACTGCCCATGGGTGGGCTCATGGGCTTGCGACTTCCAAGCACCCCTCCCTGTCCAAGGTGTTTCCCCCCATGTGTCATATACCACACCTGTACATGTCTTGTTTGTCTTGTCTGTCATCCTACCCAACCTATCCTCCCTGATCACACCTACTCTCCTTCCCCAAAATCCCACTCTCACCTAAACATAAAAGAAAAGAAGGGCAATCTGTTTCTGCAAAACAGCACGCCCCATACATAGCTGTCCATTTCGCATACGTGTCCACTGGACACATGTAAGCATTTCTAATTGGCATCACAACATACTATTGTTGTCCTCACTCCTCTATCAAGGTTGTGAGTGTCCAAATGTCCCACCAAATTTATTGCATATGCACAGCAGTTGCTGTAGAAGAAATGGACAGCTATGGACCTTCCCTACACCCTTTCTGCACATCCCTAGCTATTTTCCTTACTGTCTTTCCCTCTTTGTGACCCTTTTTCACCACTTTCCTATCAACCCTTTTTTCTTTTCTTTTAAAGAAATTAGCACGGGGGTAAGCGAGAGTAAGCACTTTTAAGCAGCAGTGAGCAGGTTTACGTTTGTTTGTGCAGGGGCAAGCACTGCCTATACAGGTTAAGCAATCAAGAAGGTAACTGAGTGTAAGGAACTGTAACGAAAAGTAACCACTGCTTACCATCACACAAACCCACTCACAACTGCTTAAAATTGCCTTAATCACTCCGTATCCAATGGCCTTGCTCTACCCAGCAACAAAATAAATGGCTTCTACAAGGCTCAAAAACAGGACCCTGCACAACACAGCCAATGTGATTTACCAATAAGCCATGGCAGATATACAGACATCAGATGTTATCACAAACATATCATCCAGCACAGTCATTCAACGTTATAGGAAATGTATTTCATCATGTAGATGTACGTGTGTGTGTTTATGTCCAGCTATAGATACATACATATATATAGATATATCAAGAACATCCCATGTGACAACAAAGCATTACAAAGGAATGAAAAGGGAAACACCACAATGCCTGTATTATGTAGTGGTGTTGTCCTATGAAATATCAAGACTCCCTCAGACAGACATGTGTCATTAATGCATGCAAAAATTTGTACATTGGCCACATACACTGCTGTGTATTTTATTTACATTAACACAACAGTTCCTGTCCAATCATTATGTGAGAACAGTACTCTTGCAAGGTGCTGTGTGAGACATCATCATCATGAAAAAGGTACATGGGGTAACCATAGAGGGACCGGTAATGTTGTGTGTAAAATGGGGTCATCTGCATCACATGTACCTGGAACCTTTAGGAGTCATGTGCATACCAGGATCGTGTGCCTGAGAGACAGGGGTGAGGACAACAATAGTATGTTGTAATGCAAATTAAAAAGGTTACATGTGTCCAGTGGACACATGTGTGAAATGGACAGCTATGTATGGGGCAAATGTTGTTCGAGGAACAGATTGGCCTTTTGTTTCCGTAAGGTGAGAGTGGGATGTTGGTGAAGGAGAGTAGATATGCTCGTGGAGGATAGGTTGGGTAGGATGACAGACAAGACAGCATACAGGATCGGTATATGACACATGTGGAGGGATACACCTTGGATGGGGAGGGGTGTCTGGCAGTCACAAGCCCATGAGCCCCCAGATGGAAGCAGTGGGATGGAGGTCTCCATCCATGGGCAGCCACCACTGCACCAAAACAATCGCAAAGGTGGCTGTGTTGGGGGCTGTCTAGAAGGGGAAAGCTCTCCCTCTAAATGTGACACTCTGCCCTCGAGCTGGTGTATCTGGCCTCAAAACCCCTTATTGAGCCCCCTACGCACCATGTCCGGGACTGTATGATGGCTGACAAGTTCCTGTCTGGACCTGCTCCCAGGGGGGACAAGCCCCATCCTCAGTGGCAGTTCCACCAGAAGGTGGTGCAGAACCAACAGAGGTGGAGGTCCAAGGCTGGGCCCCAGATGTGCTGGTGCCCGGTGCCATGGCCAGCTGAAGTGGGACAGGAGGTTCCGCCAGGAACTCCAATCCCATACAGCCTATGGTGTTGCAGTTTTAACACAGATATGGCTTAGTAATAGTCAACAGCATTCAGGATTACTTATAACAGCATGCATAGATATGACCATCAACCCAACACAACAAATGGCATACATTTGCAGAGGGAGCACAACACGTGCATATATACTGTATGATATCTGTACAAAGTGTAGAAGACTTGTGACTGCAGCTATGAACAGTGGCCCATTATTGGCATGTCACTGTGAGAACCTCAGACAGTGACTGTCATACCACAGTTTCATGTGACATATGTCCAATCAGGGATACGATTGCAGTAACTCTCATCACTATCACCATGTACTAACTGCAATCCTCACACTATGCTTCTGCAGTTCACAGATGTGTGTTCAGTGAGTAACACAAGAAACAAATGGTTCCACACACTGACTAGTCCACAGATGGCCCTACAGATAGGGGTCCCTCACAAACAGGGCACTGTCTTGTTAGTTTTAAAACATGCAGACTAGCCATTACCACACACAACTTGTTAAACTGGCAGTAATCTTAATGAAGCATAGCTACACTTACATGCTGTAGTCATGTCTGGCACATCACCCTCCTGTCTTTAGGCTATTTTCTATTGTGTATGTTGTTTGAAGAATATCCAGATACCATCTGTGATGCTGTTTGCACATCACCCTCCTGTCTTTAGGCTATTTTCTATTGTGTATGTTGTTTGAAGAATATCCAGATACCACCTGTGACGCTGTTTACCAAACACCAGATCCAGGTTCCACTCACAGCAACTGTCATGGGCAAACACCAACATGATGTTTCTAGATATTGTGCTGTGTTTACATGTGATTGGCTATGGAACGTCATCACAGCTGTTCTACATGCAGTCAGCTAGAGGAGGACTGCAGTAGGTGCAGAGGCCATCACCTGATGATGATCATCACTTACAAAACACAGGCTGCTGCTGAGCAGGTGTACAACTCCACATCCACCAGAGAGTGTGTGGGAGGGACAGACAGAGGCAAAGTACTTCGGAGAAGGGCTTGGAGACTAAAATCTAAGCATCAACTGTCACACACCTACCAGTACTGGGGATCAAACCCCTGATTGATTAGCCATTACTATTACAAGTGCATGCAGCTACTCCATGTGCCACATAGCTGACATGCTGATGTGCTGTAAGAACATATATGTGTGCTGGTGAACGACATCTGCAATAGAGATATAGTAGACATACATTAGGTGTAGCACATATGGCTGTTCACATGAACAGATGCCATTGTCAACAGAACCCACTCTCTAAGGGACTCAGACACATTGCCACACTTTGTCAGGCTCACAAATACACTTCCTAACTGCTTAGTTTGCCACACTGCAGTAATGCACAGATACTACATGCACCATGGGGGATATCCAAAGGTTCTATGGGCTGGGGCATGTGAACATGTCTGACATCAGTATACTGGGCATGACTGTGGTTGAGAGCATCATACCCCACACGCAGACACAAGATGCCAGTACTGACATGCATGTGTGATTTGCTTCATGTGTGTGTAGTGGTCGACTGTACAAGATGGCTGTACAAGGCTGGGTGAGGGTAATCCTTGGCATCACGCCACCTGATAATGGTGTGCAGTGTGGTTCAGGGGTGTAGTGTCTGAAGTGCCCACACAGATGGGTATTGTATGAACTGTCCTGTCATCATGGTTACCATTGTGTATGGCCATTGCTTTGCAATGCATGCCATGTCTGTGTTTGATAGTCCTTGACATGGACATTGCCTGGGATGTGCACGTCCCACAATATTGTACAGTGACATATACTTGTGTACCTGGTTAGGCAGGCACAAGTTGTGTACACAGACTGTTATCATCAGATATGCCAATACTGGCCTGGTGTTGCAGGACCTGCTACAGCAGGTTGACCCTGCACCTGCATTGATAGCAGGATACAGGTATTCCCTGGTGTCAGTGGCATCTGTCCATACAGGGCATGTATGTCCTTTGTTGATCACATTTGATGGCACCACATATGTTGCAGGCATCCAGTGGGGAACATAGTGAATGCACATTGTCTGCAATTATGTGCCCATTGTACTGTTGGACAGGATGCCATGCCCTCTGCAGCCCACTGCAATCACACCATGCCTACTATCTTTCATCAATGTGCAGGGTACTAGCAACATAGCGGGATCTTCTAGGCAAGTGCATTTGTGTATGACACATGGGTTCAGAACGTATTCTGGGTAATTGCAGGGTTGCATATTTTGTTCACCAGGTCTTTTGCCAGATGTAGGGGTATGGCTTGCCAATGTAGTCCCTTGGCTGGTTGACATCTGTACTCCTCGTGAGGTGGATATTGTGACATATAATATGGACACCATATAGGAAAACTACTCCCCTACATGTCCAGTGGTTAGACACACACAGCTAGCGGCTGTCAAACACATACACACCTGCCAAGTCTTGGACTAGAACCCTTAGCTAACTAGTTTATTACACTATAGTATTTTGCAGTAACAGCACACGCTACAAAGATTACTGGATTTCAGCAATTGCAGAGGTGTATTTCTAGGTGGGTGATATCAGCAGGATTGCCAAAGGTGAGTATGTGAATTGTAAAGAGTGTGCATACTCTAAAAAGTATTGTTTTTTTTCTCAGTCAGACAGACACACACAGTTGTCCTGTCTGGGGTTAGAACACCTACCAAACTAGTTTTCACACTACAGCATTACACAGTTATAACACATGCTACGGAGATTGCTGGGTTACAGTTATACCAGAAAGGTACTCGTAGGTGGGTGACATGAACAGGATTGCTAAAGAAGGGCATTTCAAGTGTACTGCGAGTTGTACATATCTGTTACTTGTGTTTACCTGCCGCTTACTGTCAAGAAAACATTTTTGCACCAGCTTAAAAGTTTCTTATTCAGTCTTAATTGACAGTATCAACAAGCCTTGCAAGTCTTGAACCCTGAACCTTACAGATTGAGGTCACTAGTCTTACCACTAAGCCATCTGGGTTGTCTATATTTGCCATGGATTTTATAATGCACATCTTACTACAGGTATTCCACAGTATTGAAAACAAATGGGACAGTCACTTTGTGTACATATGTACAGTACCCTTGAATGTACTGTACTCTGTGAAACAACAAAGATAAGTCTACATCTGTACAACTGTCATAACTAAATATATATGTTTATATGCACCTACGGGATGTGTACACACACACACACACACACATATATATATATATATATATATATATATATATGTGTGTGTGTGTGTGTGTGTGTGTGTGTGTGTGTATATATATATATATATATATATATATATATATATATATATATATATATATATATATATATATATGTATGCATGTACACAGACACAGCTATATATATATATATATATATATATATATATATATATATATATATATATATATCTATACACACATGTCTGAACACCGTTTGCGACACAGAATAAACTGACGTGTACAAAAAACAGAGGCATCTCTTGTTTTATAACATTTAAATCTTAATCAGTTCACCAGAGAAGGGATGGTTGCTGTGTATGTGGAGTTTGGGGTGGAGAATGATGGCTAATATAATCTACCCCGGGGATTGTGGAGTTTGGGTGGGGGAATAATGGGTATGGACGTACACCCTGGCGACCACTTCTGTGTCACTGCTCGTCAGTGGCACAGGAAAATAACATACCAAACTGTAGTTGTTTTAGACTGTGTATTCTTTTCCATTCATAACTATGTAATACTTTATATAATCCAGTAACCACAGATGGCAACCATGGTGTGCAGCATGTTAAAAGACATTACACATGTTTATGCCTGGCTACAGGGTAGTCATACACACAAACACACACATACAATTGCCAGCATTGTGCATATACATCTTGCCTATGTAAAGGTAACTATTACAGTGGTATGCAGTTGGGGTATGCGCACAGAACACATACAATTACACTTACTCTGATTCCACTTCTCAGCTGGGTGACATCACAAGACTGATTACTTGCAGTGGGGAGGGGGGAGGGGGAAAAGAGAGGTTTAGCAGTTGACAAGGATAAAGGCCAGTACAAAAGGTGATATCTCTTTGGAATGCAGCAAAATCCACTGTCATGACAGGATGCAGACACACACAACGACTTGCTGTCACACACACATAATTGCCAGTGGTGGGATCAGAACTCCTGCCTATCTACAGATCATTATTAAAATAGGACACAGTTACGAGACGCACCACCAAGATTACACATTCCAAGGCAGTCAGAATGCCCTTCTAAGATTGAGGACAACAACAGGGATATTGACAGTCAAGATGTACATAGCTGTAAACCTGTGTGTTTAATGTAGGAGTCCATTACAACCTGTATGCACAAACAAGACACATCTTCTGCAGGTAAGACATAGGTAGGCCTGAGATGTATAGTTGTAGCACAACAAGCCCTGAACTGGAGTATGCCCATCTGTGGAATGCACAACTATTATCACTATACAGGGTTGCAGTGGTCATGCTCATACACATAGAATAACAGAACTTGTTTGGATGCATTGACTCCAATTACACAAGGTGAATGTAGTCATGCTCATACACTTAGTAGCACAGGGCCGTTTGGGATGCACTATGACTACAACTACACAAGGTTATTACTGGGCATGCTCATACACTTAGAAACAAAGGGCTTGTTTGTATGCACTGACTCAAATTACACAAGGTGGCAGTGGGCACGCTCATACACTTACAAGCACAGGGCTGTTTGGGATGCACTCCAATTCTAACCACAGAAAGCCACAGTGTGCATGCTCATACACTTACATGTACAGAACACATTGTAATGGACTCCTATTGTAAACACACAGGTTTACAGCTATGTACATCTTACCTGTCAGTATATATGCACATCATACTGGTTTACTACCAGATACATGTATGTGGCCCATAAATGATATATCTGTGTCTGTGCTGTGTGATACACATGCATACATGTACATGAAGTGCTGACATATATATATTAAGTATACACAATCATGCATGTGTGGATGTGACAGACTATTGGTTAACTGCGACACACAGGTGGATGCTGCCTACAGCATGTGTTACACACCTTGCTGCCCTGAAAGGCATACATTGACACCAGGTTGTGGACAGTGGCATTATACTTGGAACAGTGGCATGTGCAAGCATAATGTGTGACCCCCATCATGTAATGGTGCTGAGGTGCAGGTGTCAAGATGACCTTTCCTGGCTGTGTTAGTAGTTGTCATTATTAGCAGGACTGCTACACTAAGTATATCTCACATTGTTCATATACACAACGTCTACTGCTGTCTGTCACCTTAGATGTGGCATTTGCTACCAACCACATTACTGCCACTTGCAGTGATGTCATTGTAAGAGTGGCAACTGCTAGACCAAAACAATGAGCCAATGTCCTGCTGTTATCATGAGGTTGTCCAGTGTCTGTCATTCCAGGCTGTCATGACTGAATGACAAGCCTTCGACACAGAGCACATGCATCCATGTTTCAAGTGAGTGTGGATAATACCTAGGTCGCATTTACCCATATAGTGGCATTCCAATGCAAAAGTCCTAAACACAGAAGTAACACTCTGACACCTACAAGACAATTGCACTGGATGCTTATGCTAACCAGTGCTAGATGTGTAGCTTTCGTAATCCATTTGCTCAATGTAGAACCTACAATGGGGAATACTTACATCTGTGCAGCGAGGAATACATGGCTGAAGGCTCTGTAGTGCACAATTGCACTACCACCATATAACTCAGATCCAGACATGTGGGCCATAACACTGGTATGGACCATTCCAGGTGGTGGTGTCCACATATTCATAAAGACTACTCACATGTAAAGACCACTACTCCAACATAACTCATCACAGATGAGTCAGGTACAGGTGACAGTGGAAAACACTGCATTCTAAGTTGAATCCTCATATACATCTACCACCTTGTCCCCAGACTACCAACACACATCCACATGTGGTATGACATAGTATGGTAGTCCACCATATAAACCTTCAATTGGTGGACTGTACCTAGGCCTACATCAACTCTGCAAAGTACCCATGTACAGACATAGCTGCATAATGTGTTGGGCAATGCAATAATACCACTGTTTGTAACCAGGTCAATTGTACACATACCAGGGTCCCACTGATGTTGTCAGCATTAACACAGTTGACTGTTGCTGTACACTTGTAACCAACACCCTCATGGTTGTGTATGACCTAACTGTACCTGCTCTGGATATGTACACCCCACACTCATACAACATAAATGACATTACCATAGTGTTCATTATCCTTTCTACATACAGGTGGCTACATTCATTACTTACATTCACATGGCAGATAGCATGCTAACAGTACATAAGGTTTGATATCCATGCTAACAGAGGTAATATTTCCTCTCTACTGGTCACCCATGACACCTATCATAGCATACAACAACCCACGTGGCATGTATGTCATTAGACATGTCCACCTAATGCAATGCCTACAAACATACCCAAATAGCAGGATCATAAGACCTACACAAGACCTTTATTGACAGACTCAAGGAATTCCAGCTCTGCTCTGTATGTTCCTGAGTAGTCACAGGTGATATGTCCATGACATGTACAGCCATGTGTGCCCACAGCTCGTACATATACCCCATGTCAACAATTGCAAGCAATGCATGCTGTGTGCTGTCTGGACATTAACCTTAGTACCACAATAGCCAGTACATGCTGGGTTGAAATGTTTACAAGCCACAGACCTCACACATGTTTGAATGAGTGTACTGCCTATCTCTAGCAGAACACATTGCTGGAACTCTTCCAGTAAACATGAGGTGTGTGTGGCAGATATGATGTGCTCACTGTTGACCATTACAGTGCCATGGATTCACCATGGAGCTGTCAAGTAACAGTTTGTAGGAGCATGACATGGAATAATGCTGTGGGTTTCTTGCTGATATGTGCTTTTGTTATATATGTATACTTGTCTACTCAGTGAAGGTGGTTGTGTCATACCAGTACATGAATATAACATTGACTATGGTGTAATGCTTGGCTATGTTTCACAAACGGCATGGGGAAGGTGTGGAATGTGTCTTCTTGACCTGATAGTCCACTTACTGATGTAGACTGCATATGTGTACATGTATTGATGTTTGTTTAGATTCCATGCTTGTGCAGCGTCTGATGTTTGAAGGTGACTGTTGTCTTAGTACATTATGCTGTTGCAATATAGCCTCAACATTGCCAATTGTATATAGTGATATGCTCAAAGTACAGTAAGCTGTACATGAGGTATGTACAGATGTTTGGACATGACTTCTAAGCGATGGGGCTACTTTGCAGATGAATGATTACTGAGGACACCTTGCAGGTGTGTTAGAACCATTCCTACAATAACCTGTGTAACTGCTAAGGTCTGTTTTTGTTAATTGAAGTGGAAGACAGACAATGTATAATGCAGTAAGGGTGACACTGAAGCCAAACCTCTTTAAACCTGTAACAGTAATACCTCCCTTGTGCATATATCAGCACAGTTGGCAAAGGAAAGAGTCAGTATGCTTTGTACTGAATGTGATAGTGCTGTACCTCTGTAATACCTATCATGAGATAGGTAGGTATTTGATTCATAGTACTGGCACATGTGGGTGTCTGTGTGTCCATATATATCCCGTATGGTTGGGAATACATCCTACATGTTTTTCACTCTCCTGAACACTGACATTGACATTAGTACAGAGTGAAGTGTAGAGAGAAAGGCATAGGCAGGTGGTTGAACCTCACACATGTCAAGTGTCTGTGTGTGACATAGGTGTATATCTTTATGAATGCCACAGTGTGTGTGTGTGTGTGTGTGTGTGTGTGTGTGTGTGTATGGCTGCCATTGTGTATGGTTGACCTGTCCCTGGAGTGAGGCTGTATTTTACCATAGTGAAATGTTAATGCCCCCTCCCCCCATCCACTCAATGCAATCTACCATCCTTGTTGATATTATCAATCTTAGATGGGCATTCTAACTGCCTGTTAACATCTACACCCTGGGGTGTGGCTTGTTGTTACATAGCCTACTGATGAACCCCCCCCCTCCTCACATACATTCACTGCACTGTAGTATCCCTGTCAATGTCCTCGATCTTAGGCAATTCTGACTAACTGCACATGTGTAATCTCTGTGGCACATTTTGTAATTGTGTAGTACTATAATGATGATTTGCACATAGGCAGGGGTTCTCATCCCTGCACTGGCAACTGTGTGTGTGTGTATGTGTGTGTGTGTGTGTGTGTCAGAGTGTGTGTTACTGTGTCTGTGAATCCCTGAGTGTGTAGGTGTGTCTGTGTTTGCATCCTGTCATGACAGCGGGTATTACTGCTTCCCAGTGAGAAGCCACTATTTCCACTGGCCTTTACCCTTGTCATCTGCTATACCACACGTTTACCTCCTCCCCACTCCAGGTAACTATACCTGTGATGTCATCCACTATGGATGTGACAGCTCTGAACACAGTAGCTTACTACACAGCTATCATGCTCTTGTATCATTAGAACAGTAAACATAATTAAAACATGGGAGATTATAACTGTGATGTGGAAGCTACAAAGTGCATGCAGATATTGTCATACAGACCTGTGAGTAGTCAACATGTACATATGTGACACTAACCGCAAACACTGACATCCCCCGGCACATGCAATTTCACCTGAAAGAGGAAGGCAGAACATCAAGATCAACATACTGTTAATGTTGTTACACATGATACATACTGTCAAATGTACAAAATGCATTCTAAAACTGTAATACATGGTATGTCTGCTGCCTGTCAGCACTACTCAACAATATTAATCTACAATTGTCTACCTAGTATGTTCACCCTGTGCATCTGACCATATGAGCATGTCCCTGCACCGATGGTGTGGATGACAGGGATGCGGCACAGGCATCATCATATACACAGGGTAATAATGTTTGCCAGAGGCCTAGTCTGCACCATTGGATGACATCATGTTTGTGTGTTAGGGCCTGTGATATCATTGGGCATGTGTGGATGTTATGCGTGTGCCTGTTGAGGTGCCCTACATTTGCTTCTGGTGTTTGTGTGTATGCATGCACACAAGTATGGCATGTGACTGGTCTACACAGGGGTATTATTGACAGCTGCAGACTGTAAAGGCAGGTTTCATAGTTCACAGTGTCTGGCCACAGCCATGTGACCTGCGCCTGCCAGGGGTTACACGGGCACTACCAGGCAGAAGTCCAGATTGGGTACTGTCGGGTGACACATGTCCACTGGAACCATTTCCCTGTTGGGACTGTCCAGGACCACGTGCATGTGGCCTGCTGTGTCATGGCGTGGACTGCAGAGCACCAACTGCACTGCTGCTGCTGCTACCACTACTATGGGAGTGGGCATGTGCAGTAGCATGTTCATGTAGACCTTCAACAGGTGATGTAGCTGACCTATGTCCACGTGCTGGACGCCTCACTCCCACCAGATGTTCCAGCACAGACATTCCACGCTCGAGGATTGACATGCCACAGTCAAGGACTCCCACCATGTCATCCAATCTTCTATCCAAAACATCTGCAAGATGACAGTGAGCATTTACAATTGCCTGAATGTTGTCAGTTAATGAATGGACAGCAGACCTCTGAGGTCTCAGACCTTCTCTGTTGTGCTGTTCAGCAAGTGCCTCCATTACAGCCTGAAACATGCGTCTGGTGACTATAGTTGATGTGCTTTGTCTCACAGGGGCATGTTGGCTAGTGGGCATCACTGGCCACATGCCTGTGTGAGACATCACCAGTCAGTTGACTGGGATCATGGTGTGCAGGCACACCTTCCATAGTCTCCACACTTCCCTGTTCCATGCTACCACCCACCAACTGTCCTTCCTCTATGGCCAGTGGTGATGGGTATGTGTAGGCAGGGGAACTGTGTGCAAGGATGAGGGGTATACAAGTGGAATGGCAACCAATGGCACAGATTCAGCCCCTGACAACCTTGCCTGTGCCTCAATCATACTTTCATCATCACTGCTAGAGTCTGTGGGGACACTAATATCAGGTGGACCACAGGAGGCAATGCACCCACATCAACACCTGTGAGAGGCAGACAAGAACTGTACATTACAAGTTATACAACACAGACACACAGACACATGCTATGGAACCCAACAGCACACAACATGCAGGTGATATGGCAGATGGCATTCAGCTTAAACAATTATACTGGTAGTTATCATACATCCCTGAGTTGCACACAATAGCATGCATGTGTTATAGCATACGGCATGCACCTTACACAATTATAGTGGTAGTTAGCATACATACCTGTATTGCACCATTTGTGTTAGTAGCTTATGCCCCATACCTGCAACACAATGCATGTACTATGCACCTTTGTACCACACTGCCATGGTGTGTGCAACATACACCACATGTTAACAGACCATCGCTAACCTTTGTACATCTGCCACTGATGCTTTGCGTTGGCCACTGCTCCTATGTATGAGGACATGAGCAGAAGGGTATGTTGACAGAATACTATGTTTGCTGAGCCCTAGCTTGCATATCTCCCCCAAAGCAGTGCATGTCTGTTCAACATTATTCTGCCTACCCCTAAACTGAGTCTACAGACATTGTGCATGTAGCTGTATACACGTTTGACATGGCTGTCCCTACTTTGAAATGGTGCCACAGACCAGCACAGGTTTACAGTACACCAGCCTGATGTGTGTTGTATGATCCTGCCAATCACATGCAGTGTGATATGTCTTCTGCTGACATGTTGAATGACATGCATACATGTGTAACACAATGGTGTCCTTTCCAATCTACAGTACGGTAATGGTGTCCCAATGCAGGGAAGTGTTATACTAACATGGGCCTTCAGCTGACGCAATGTTGTCTGTCCACCCTACAAATATGCAGTGAAATACTGAACATTGAGCTGATGTGTATAGCCATTGCAGGGCTTCATGTGGATTCACTATTGCTATACAGTGTGAGTTACTGACACAGTTCATAGCCATGACTGTGTTCACATACAATACATATCTAATGTGGAATGTGACCCATGCCACTGAGGTGTATACACACTAAACCCTAATGTGGAATGTGTGACACAGGTCACAGGAGGGTATAGAGATGACACCCCTGCACATCTGCAACCATATTACTGATGTTTGGCAACTATGCCCACACATGGCTAACTTAGCAGTACTCTATGTCCCACATGCCATCTGTGTACCTCACACACATGAGGAGCAGGCATGACAGTGATTTCTGACACCAGCAAGGTAAATGTACTGTATCTGTGGCCTAATTTGATTGTATGTGTATTTTGTGCAATACATGTATGTATTTGGATACTGTATAGGTGAATGCATTCATGTCGTGACACACTCAAGATGTTCAAGACATGTTATGTGGTGGTTTCATGTTATGCCTACACAATCTGTGCACAGGCCTGTATGATGTTTAGTCTTTCACATCTGCAATATCACCATTACACAAAGGCCATAGTTGTATTGTGTCGAGCCAATGTACAATAGGGTAAACACACATGTACATCACTTCTACTGTGTGTGTTGCTTCATGTCTCTGGCCATCCTCCATGGCCATGTGTACACATGTTCTGTCCAATGGTTGTGATGGCCATCTATTTCACATGTCAGTGTTATCCCATATGACATACACCCAGGGGTGTAGCTAGGATTTTCAAATTTGTACTGACAGCTCTCAAACTGCAACCCTCTCCCCAGCCAAGCTACGGCCATTCTCGTAATTCATGGTTTGCTCTTTTAGTGTCGATGAAGAGGCATTCGCTGTAATGCCTCTTCAGTAATATAATATAAATTCACTCAAACTCGGTTCCTTGAATTGAAAATTAACCTGAAATGTCAGTTCTTTGAAAAATGCAGCATGGTAGTTGGGGTAGAGACTTTATGCTTTTGTTTTCTGTAACTAAGGTACAGGTTTTGAGCTTGAGTAAATTACTAACCACCTGCTACCACTAACTAGGATGTTTCATTCACACACACACACCCCTACCTACCTCTTAGTGCAAGAAATATGGACAAAGCCTAAAATAAACAGGGACAGATATTAAATAATGTTCTCATGAACTTAAAAAGTTGCTAGAATAACAGGATTTGTGCTAGTATGAATTTTTCTAAAGGACATGAAGTCTGAAGCTCAAATGTCTGTCATTATTTAGCAACTTCAGCCTTCAATGATTTTCTAGAAAATCACAAAATTTATGAGGAACAGACAAAAATATGGGGCAAAAATCTGGACATTCTGCAAAATTTGGACAGTTGAGAGGTATGCTACCTACACACACACACACACACACACACACACACACACACACACACACACACACACACTCAACCTCTCAACCTCTTACAGCAACAAACTCATAAATAAAACTGAGGCAAAGGCCCAAAAATAAGGACTTTTTTTTAAATATTGCTCTTATAAACTTAGAAAGATAATAGAATAGTAGTAGGTCTTGCATCAGTACGAATTTTCTGAAAGGTATGAAATCTGAAACTGAAATGTCTGCATTATTTTCTAACTTCAGTCTTTAACAATTTGCCACTAATTTGCCAGAAAACTGCAATTTTATGAAAAACGGACCAAAAATGGGATGCAAAAATATAAAATTGCCAGACAATACAGCTGGGAACCTGTCAAAGGAGGGACACCATTTTAATATGAGCACAATTAACTTAGAGCAGCTGACAAAATTAGAGAATCTACATGCATTTCTGAAATAAAAGTAATGTATAACTCTGATCATTACAGTTATTTATAAAAGTAAAGTAAACCCTCTATGTTTTCTTCCAAAATTGCTATTTTGTGGAGGGATCATTAGGGGAAGAGCAACATTTTGACACAAAATCAGGGACAGTTGAGGTTTGGCTATGCCTAATTCTATAAAGCAATGTGCATGTACCTCTCAACCTGTTAATGCAATAAATCTGGACAAGGCCAAATATATTGAGGGAACATATAAACAGTACTAAAAATTGCTCTTGTATAAACTGGGACAGTTGATAGAACAGGTCTTATTTTAGCATGCATTTTTCTGAAGGTTATAAAGTCTGAAACTAGTGTGTCGTTATTTAGTGACTTAATTCCTAAATCATTTGCCAGAAAACCACAAATTGAGGAAAAAAAACAAAAATAAGAAGCAAAAAATCTATTAATTCTTTGAAAATCTGGACAGTTGGGAGGTATAGTTCAGCTGGGGCTGTCTAAGTTTGCCGCCCTTCCCCCTCACAAAACCATGGTCGAATGGAGCCTCCCCCTGCAGCCATTCCAATGATCCATTACTTTGCTATTTCACTCCATTTACCATAAACACTAATGTGCATACTGATTTACTTCTATGATGATTTGAACTTCATTTGAAAGTTTTATTTTGCATTTTGCAGCACAAACACTAAGACATCTGCTAAACAAAATTGGCATTAAAACTTCCCTGCCCTTGAAACTCACATTCATTGAAACAACATTAAAACCCACATTCAAAGAAAAATACATTTTACCCGTGGCAAATAAAAATTAATTCTGGGCTGCTTTTAAATCATAGGCCCCTTGCATATGAAACATACATGTGCTCTTTGATACACCTTCCTATTGCTTTGAACATTTTTCCAGTAAACAATGAAACAAAACTGCCCAGTTCAGAACATTTCCATCATAAAAGTCTAGTCAAACTTCTACAGTCCACCATTATCAGTAAATAATATGCACAATCTCTGAAGTAGTAAAAAAAGTCATCTAAATAATTCCACGTTTAATAAATCTAACTAATGAAGAGGTTGCTGCTAGCAATCACCTTTATATTTCATGACTTCACCGAAAAATAGTGTCTGATGCCCCTGAGGAATAAATTGCCTAAATTACATTAATAATAATCTAGTAATATTGCAATAGGAAATGGATGACAAACTGATAACAGGCTCATAGTTAGTGTCTTAACTTTCAGTACAGCAGCATTCATCCCTTATGGGAGTAGAACCAACAACCTTCTGCATTAAAAGCAAGTACACAACATTTTGTGCTACTAGCAACGTAAGCCAACTTAGCATAATCAGCACTAAACTTCTCTTCCCCTGCAGCTCTCAGTTCCTTGTAAAATCTACGCAATACTCAACTACATCTCAACTTCGCAGCACAAGAAGTCTGGAAAAAGCCAAATTTATTGGGGTGGGTCAAAAAGGCATAAAACAGGAACACATTAAACATTGCTTGTATAATCTTGGAAAGCTGCTAGAATAAAATGCTGTGTTACCATCATACATTTTACTGCCGAGGTCACTGTGCAAAATAGTCAGAACAACATACCACTATGCCAAATCATCTGCTTTGTGAAAGAGAGGAAGACTGAAACTTAAATGGCTATCATTTAATGAATTCAGTTCTCACCATAGCTGTCAAAGTCTTAGCACAAAACACCTGGACAAACCCAGTAATGAGGGAATACAGCCCTCAAACATATTCAGTGAATTCAGTTCTTGCCATAGCTGTTAACCTTAGTGCAAAAAACCTGGACAAAGCCAATAACAGGGTATTACAGTCCCAAAAATAAGGACAAATTTCAAATAGTCATAAACTTAAAAAAATTGCTATAAAAAAGGTTGTGTTAGTATATATTTACTGCTAGAATAAAAAGTTGTTTTACTATGTCACAAACACAGGGATAAGATGCAGACCCCACACAGAAGGCACCCCAGCCAAGAATCAAACCAGAAAACCTACAGCTGTGAGGCAACAATACTGCCACTGCACCATCAAATATGCAAGGAAGTAAACATTCAGAAACCTGAAGTCTGAAATTTAAATGCCTGTCAATTTGTTAATCAGGACAGTTTGACTTGGAACAAAAAAAAAACCACAATTCTCAGCAGAGGCCCAGGAAAAAATAATGCAGACATGTCTTTGTAACATGGGAGGACACAAAAGCAAACCCACACAAACACAGGGAGAAGATACAGACCCCCCCCCACAAAGAAGGCACCCCAGCCAACAAAAGCAAACCCCCACAAACACAGGGAGAAGATACAGACCCCCCCAACAAAGAAGGCAACCCAGCCAAGAACCAAACCCAAGAACCTACAGCTGTGAGGCATCAATGCTACGTTGCTATCACTGCACCATCAAATTTCAAGCATTGCAATATTTAAAAAACACAGATACGATACAGATATTGATCAGATCAAATATGAGGCAAAAATCTGCAGTTTTTTTTTTACAAATGGTGATGGGTAGGGAATTCAGGCCTTTAACACCTGCATACAAGGTACAGGGTTCAAGCTTGAGGTATTCCCTACCACACCACCATGAGTAATCACCAGTACATCCCACCTGGGGCATTTTCACACACACACACTCTATTACTCACCAACCCTCGGTTGCAAGACCCTTGAGACCAACACAACGCTTTAATTGAATAACGCTTCCCTCGTACATCCTCCTGCTTCACACTCACTCTATTACTCACCAACCCTCGGTTGCAAGACCCTTGAGGCCAACACAACGCTTGAATTGAATAACGCTTCCCTCGTACATCCTCCCGCTTCAACATAATGTTTGAATAACGCTTCCCTCGAAAATCCTCCTGCATTCAACATAATGCTTGAATGAATCCTCCTGCTTTGAATAACGCTTCCCGCTCGAAAAGCACTGGCTGGAAATACATGTGCGTGCGGTGAGCTCCATTCTGACTGGCTGCCCTGCTGACGTCATCGTGCAGTAAAGCACGAAAAACAAGAAAATTTAAAACGCTAACGCTACCCCCCTTCTTAATAAGTTGTACTGAAATCAGTACAGTGCGTATGCCTCCTGACGTCCCTGCATACACCCATAGATGTCATATGCTCCACTGAGGACAGGGTTTTGCAGACAAAGGGTGGTATGTATGGGATGTGAGATGTCTTGTTTTGCAGGATAGTTGAGCAGTGTTGCAGTCAGCCCACTACATGTCATGGACATGTCATATATCACATCTCATTGTGTGACATTCATAGCAAGGGTGTAATCCACAAGTGTGTATCTGGTCATGCTCCAACTCCAACACATTTTGAGTGTGTGCACACATATGCTTTCTGTACAGTACTGTTTGTATTCCCAAAATGTGTAATGCTGATCTGTAGTATCTGTTCCTACAGTGAACCAAACCTCCACTATTGTATTCACAGTTGTCCACACATCTGGCAATGACAGTTTGGAAGGTTTAGTCTAGGTGTTTCATATAGTCTTCAATTGTTTCACATGGATAACCACTGTGATGCATTGCAAGTCTGACCAGTGTCTATTAACAGGACCACCATACATTATGTGTACTTGTGTTATGGCAGATAGCATGCAATTAATATGATCTGTGCATTATCAAGTATGGTAAATAATAACAATCACACCTGACAGAGGCTGCTGTCGCTGCAAAATGCCAGAGGTACCTAAACAGGAGTATCACAGCAGTAAGATCATTATCCACACTTGTGTGATATCTACAGGATGCAATGTCTATGTTAGCACATAAGCCAGTACAATACACTATACTATGGAGTATGCACATCTGTGCATACATAGAGTAGCAGACTATAGTATGTGGCATGTATGCATACATGCCTTGCATATGATGTTACATTACATACTGTACAGTAACACGTAAATATGTGAAATATTTGTGTTATATGTGCAGTACTGACTTACCAGACAACTCCAGGCTCGGTAGTTGAGAGTTACCCACCTCCACAATACCAGCTAAAGCTTGTGGATGGTGGTTTGCTTTGGTCAGTAGCCCCTCAGTAGGTGTGAGTGGAGGGGCTGGATGAGTGGCCCACAACCTGTTGCACCTTGTTCCCTGGTGATTGCATTAGCATGCTGTTTCGCCCATCTTATGAGGTCGGTGCAGTGTCATTGCACCTGCTGATAGGTGCAATTGTGACTGCCAACATCATTTACCCTCCTGTGGAGTTCCTCCCACAGGGCATCCTGCTGCTGTGCATCCTGTGGCACATGGCTGAAGAGTGTTAAATGGTTGTCGAGGAGGTATGGAATGAGGACCTCATCCTCCAAGTGGGCATATGCTGGCAGCCTGCTACACGGCATACCTGGAAGACATAATAATGGAGACAGGTCACAGTAACTCACAGATAAGTACAGAAGTACAGCTGAACATGCATGTGCATCACAATTATTAAGATAAAAAAAATCTTTGCAAATCTACATGACACTAAACCACTGACATGTTTAAGTCACACACATTTCACACTTACTGGTGTTATGATGTTATCACCATATATGTGTGTGTCATGTGATGACATTTCTCATACTCCATGTGGATGTTTTCTTGATGTGGACATATCTGTTTGCCTGTGCTGTTGTCTTTACCTATCAGCACATGCCTGGATGTGTTCACATTAATGCAATAGACCTTAATGCTGTGTATATGTCACATATATAGTAATACACAGACTTTAGATACGTGACCTGTGACCCTGCAGCCTTGCTCACAGAATATTTTACATGTATGTGTTTTGCCATATACATCTACATGGCACTGTACAGCTGTGTAGCATCCTGCCATGTATTGCCTGTGTTGCACATGTGAAATACATGGGACAATAGCTAGCCTGATGGTATTTGCAGGGTTGGATATCAACTATAGCATGTATGGTCATAGTGAACTAGTAGGCTATATGCCCTGGGCCATTTATGAGCCAAGGGAGAAAGGTTACCTAGCTGTAGCCAAAAGACAGGTAAGTTTTAGGCCTGTTCAAGCAGTGCCACAGAACTGATCCACAAGGTTACTGATATATTTGGCATGCGGTCATCACACCATGTCGCAGAGAGGGGCGATGTGCAGCTTCGCTGGACAGGGATGCATAGTATGGCAAGAGTATGTAAAGTGTATGGGACAGAGATCTGTCAGGCATGTTGTGATCCTTGTACTAGAAAGGTGGCTGTCCATGTAGTGTGTGTTTATTTGGGATCAGGATGTGTTAAGTGTAGCATGACCAACATCTCTGGGTTGGACATGGCTTTATTCAGGGTAGGCTGCATGCTACATAGTGGAGCTAGGGATTGGGAAGGGCAGTGTAGGTCGTCTACACATGGGCAATAACCCTTAAAGGAAATATGTGATCTATTATGGGTCACATGAGTGTTGAGTATGGCTGAACAATTATCTCTATATTCATGTGTGGCACCCTGTCATGATTAGAGGTGCCACATACGACTACCTGACTGGTGTGGTGAAGTAACTATCAAAGGAAAGACTACTGTCCAGCTGCATCCCATACACACACCGTTGCCATTACGTTGACCACTGCCTAGGTGGTAGTTCATGGGTACAGAGTTTTTAACATAGGGGATAACAATGCAAATTTAGCTGTCAGATTGTGGTCATATTTCACACACCACACATCTGACACACAAAGGCCCTTCTGTATGTTGAATGCAGCACTCATTGAGTCAACCATTGCTCCTAGTCCATAGTCATTTGCAAACATCAATAGGCAGATGCCTTCTGTGTTGTTCTGTGTGGTATAGATAACAAAGAGGGGGAGTACCAGGAATGAACCCTGCATTACTGTAGCTGGCACTGGTTTGATGTGTGTGTATTAGTCAGACACCTTCGGTATTGCTGGTTCTACCAGCAGTCCAGTTGTCAACCAATCCTGTGACATAGGAATATACACCTAGTTTACTGAGTGTAGCTGAAACACAGTATGGGTTGATATGCTGTGTGAATCAAAGTTACTGTCATCTACATCTGTACTGAGTACATCAAATAAGTTGATCACGGTTCATGGCCTTACAGCCCAGACTCAGCAGGGTAGTAGTGCACTATTTCCCATTATCAATGGTGTCTCCCCCTTTGTGGGGTCTGATAACTGTTGCTGTGCACCATTCAGTGTGTACACAGCCTTACATAGAGCTATGACTGAACATGATGTGTATGTGGAGAGCTGATTGTTCTTACATTTTTGTAAGATACACCCTGGGATGTTGGCAGGTTCCATGAAAGCTGTATGTATGGCTTTAGAGAGTGCAACTTGTACCTGCATAGGTGTTATTACAGGGACTCTGTAGTGTGCATGGATATAAAACTATGTGTACCTGTTGGGGGGGGGGGGTAGAAGTGGGTTTTGGTTCTCCAAGAACCTATCTGGATGAACAGGTGCTATTTCTGTAGGTGCAGTACTTCCCATGCCATAGTGCTGAGTCGCGGCACGTCTTGTCGTTGCCATTACAATTAATGACACAGCTATAGAATGCTCTGTGGTCGGCCTCATAATATGTGACTGATTAGTTTCTCAGTAGCTTTGTGTGGTTTTATATGTTGTATCTGCATCTTACTGAGGCTGACCAGGGATCACCTACACTCATGTGTGTTCACTCTTGCAACGGTTACTACCTTCTGTGGTACAGTTTAAAGCATGGTACCACCAGTTTGCCTTCTTGTTTGTGTTTGCTTGAATCTTGGTTCTGTTTCAATGGCACAATCACTGCACATATATGACTGCTTAAGGTTCATTTGTATAGGATTCAGCATTTGCACACGCATTGTCCATCTGCATGGGTGCCATGACAGTCACCACTTTGCTCTTTGAAAGCATGACATTGGCTTTGGAGACTGACTATTTGTAGCATACTGTTAGCCCTGTTTGTGTGACTATGGTGATCCAGGTCATTGGGGTTGATGGAATCCAACATGCATTGAGCGCAGGTGTTGGTGCATGAGGGGTCTTCCCAGTTCATAATGGAATAGTTGAGAGTAGCCATTATTATGATTTTCTGTCTCAAACCTAATATCCCCCATTACAGCACAATATGACAGTTGGGAATTCTGCAGCATGGTGGGTGATCTGTCGCAAGGTACAATTTGAATTCCACTTTGGCACAAAGGTAGTTGCTCAGCATAATGCATCTGAAGTTATGCAAGTGCAACTAGCGTGGGGGTGTACATATCCTTCAGGAATATGGACACACCTGTGGCCCGTGTGTTCCAATAAAGGATAATGGGCAAGAGGTGAGGTATGTGTTATAACATGGTCATGCAGGTGTGCTCTCCGGACCGTTGAAACATGTCTCAGCCACTGCACAGATATGTTCTCCATGTTAGGGATTGACATATGTGAGTCCATATAGTGTTTCTGACATGTATCATTGTGTAGTGAGACCCGCAATTTATTGCTTGGCTGTCCCTGTAACAGCAATGGACCTTCACTTGAACTGTGAATGATGAAGGCACATTAGGGGAAGCATGAGCCCTAGCCAGTATCCAGATTCCCAGGGGTGACAGGTGCAGGCCCTATCTGTCAAAGGATCATGGTCTGTCATCCATGTTATCCCAGGCAGACAGATTCTGGATACCCTTTGACTTGCACCACTACATTAGACAATTGTAGAATGCAATCCTTTTTTCCCTGTATTGCAGTATCATTCTGGCCAATGGCAGAATGCTACCCAGGCCTTGGGACATACCTACATGGGCTACAAGACCTGACAGTTCTTACATGTGTTTCCATGCAGTCCAGGATACTGCATCAAAGGTCCTGCACAACAACATGGAATATGCCAGAGCCATGTGTATACTTCAAAAGATGGTCTGAGTGTATGGGTATGTGGCTAATCATGGCAGACAGGCAGCTGACAGTATGCATGCCCTCGTATAGGTTGGTGTGTAACACAGTGCTAGAGTTTGCATTCACAAATGAGTACTGTTGGGCATGTTTCTGGCCACGTGTTCAGAGGTGTGGCACAATTATGTAAACTATGTCATACAGTTTGTCTATTTCTTTGTCTGTCTATTCCAGCTTGGGATGTCACTTGTTTGGCAAGATACTTAGAAGCATCTGTGAATGTGTGTGATTTCTGATAGTGTGTGTGGCTGTCCTTACTGTGTTCTGGTAAAGGCATATGTTGGTTGTGATGATGAGATGTATGTGTTAACCTACACCTCATGACTGTCCAGTCTATTCATGGCTGTAGACTGGACTGCCTTCCAGCTTACCCTTGTAGCTGCAACCCAGACAATGTGGGGGGTGTGGTGTTAGGTGAGTTTGGCAGTGTACATGGCATAGAGATTACATTCCCCCAGGATGGCCACATACACAGTGCTGACATTAGTAAACACCAGTAGCTGACTAGGAGACATGCCTGTATGAGCATTCAGTGCTACAAGTACCAAGTACTGCATTTAGTTTACTTATTGCGTATGAAGATGTTTTAGACAGTAATGCTCACATGTAAATATTTGTGTTATGGACGTTACAACATTGGCTATTAAAGAAACATTGTAGCTACCTTTAGCAGCAATCCTCCTCTGAGGAGCACATCACATCCTGATAGTAGATTACAGATTATGCAAGTGTCTACAGGTCTGTTTCCTTTCCTGGGTATATACTCACATATCCACCAGGACCATGAGCTCTGTTGGGCACAGACACCCACTCCCCAACAGAGTCATGTATCAATAGACTCTGATGCCACTTTCAACATGATCAGGATATAATAAGATAGTGTAAGCCATCACCTAAAAAGTGACTATTACACATAGGCAGCAGTCTCCTACATCTTACACTCCTACTGCATATGTTACACTGGAGTTAAAGATGATATGCAACCTGTTTCATTACCAGTACTGTGCACTACTTTACATACAGTATGTGCAAGTGGCTGTTAGGTTGTCAATGAAAGGTTAGGCTACACAAACCTGGCAGTTCACCCAGTGTGTCTCTACGCTCAATATCCACTCTATGTAGGTGTGAACATAGCCATTTGGCCCAGCCCTGTAACAAAGGTCAATACACATTTGCATAACATGTACACATGCACAGCAGTTATTGCTTGCAAATGATACTAGAGAAGTCCATTCCTGTAACAAGGGTCACTACATATTTGCATAACATGTACACATGCACAGCCGTTATTGCTTGCAAATTATACTAGAGAGGTGGATATTACATGTGTTATGTGCATGGATAGTTACCTAGCTCTTCCAATTATCTTTGCTATCATGCTGCTAAACTGTCAGATGAATACAAGTGATATGTATCCTGTTACTGAGAATTGTAATTGCCAATAGACATAACTACTGTTTGCATAACATAGCAGAAATGCTATGTAGAATGGAATACAGATCTGCCTAAAATACTGTGCGCTACACAGTTATTGGCACAATATCACACAATGGAAACCATATTTGCACAGTAAGCCCACCTTTGACATGTTCATCTTACTTATACACCCATACATATGTCCACTGTTACAATATATCGACATATACTATCCCCTGTTATAGCACATACTTTTTGGAACAACCCTGACACTGACAGTGGCTGGAAGTGAATTGGTGAGTTCTAAGCCCATATCATCTCTTGTGGTGTATGAGGAGTTTACCTTGTGACCTACAACAGTACACACATAGAATACTACAGGCATTACTACTGCTCAACAATACATCACTACAAGATAGCTATTTCCACTATATGCATTGATTACACTGTAATTATTACACAACAGGTACTACATACACAGACATACTACATGTTATACATACCTTCTTAGTAATTGGAGGTGTTATTGACAAGTATAATACTCATTTTCGGTTTGTCTTTCAGTGTTTTGTACTGTCCTACAGGTGGATACAGACAGTTTGAATGTGTGACTGGGCAACCTTTTATAGTTACAGATCAGTAACATGTGCTATCCAGATAACCAATTGGTGTTCCTAAGTAGCCAATTACATGCACATCAGCTGCGCTGCTACTGCCTTAGCCAATACCATGGCTACAGTGGAGTATAACTGAGTACTCCACTTGGGCGTTGTCCCTTTGCCTTATTTGTGAGGAAGACAGCCTGGAAGTGATTTTTGAAATCTATTGCAACAGCTGTATGGAGATGAACAGTAATATATTGTGTGTAATGCCTAGAGGATTTGGTCTAAATGTGAGTACTGCTGCTATATTTCTGGACATTGCTACTTGTGCAGGGTTTGTCTGTACCTAATACGTCTGCATATGTTTCAGTCTGGCCAGGATGTTTGACCAGCTCAAGGCTGCATAGCTATGCATATAATGTTAGGGGGTTTACAGTGTGCTTACCAGACATATTTAGTTTGGTGTTAATGTGTATCATACTGTGCTGATAATCAGTACTCAGTAACACTTCCTGGTGTACGAACCTGTCAACCCTCTGAAACGGGATTAGTTCATAGAAACCCTGTAACATCAGCAGCTGTTCAAATGTATAACAGCAACTATTTCACATAGGGCCATGTTAGTGTGTCTGTGTCCAGGTATGTTAAGGTTTCAGTAGATCTTGTACAGTAGTTGAATAATTGGTTATGAAATGACAGTATGTATTGATGTAATTATTTTGGCTGTGGCCGAGATGGTGGGTGTGCATAGCAGGTGACGGTGTGTAGGAACCCCTTTTGTACAACTTCTATATGTGTGTGAGTGTTCTTTCTCTTATGTGAACACCTATACCTTAGTGGACTAATACTCTGGTAATTGTAGGCTGATTCATTAAGGCACTGTTAAATGTTTCCTCTATTGCATGCAGGTACTGTTAGTCCTTGAATCCTTTTGGCAATACATCGGAGTGTAATAAAGTTTTGCTAAATGAAAGCTGGCTGTGTATTTCTGTTATGGATATTTGCAGTCATTGCAGTTGTGTTGGTGACTGTGTCCATAGAACATATTTGTAATAGTGTATTGGCATATACTCCTCATATGTTATGTTCATATTCATTGGGGGGGGGGGGGAGAATGTGTGATTGCTATGGTCCATGTTATACTCAGATATGAGCACTTCGGATGCTGTCTACACTCATGTATGTATGTGTGTGTGTGTGTGTGTGTGTGTGTGTGTGTGTGTGTGTGTGTGTGTATATATATATATATATATATATATATATATATATATATATATATATATATATATCTTATATAGGTGTATTTGTATATAGATATAATATATATATTATTGCATATGTTTATCTATACCTCCATAGATATGTAGAAGTTTTAACCTATCTATATATCTACATATATATGTAGATCTGTATATATCGACATGTCTCTATGTATCTCTCTCTTTATATATATATATATATATATATATATATATATATATATATATATATATACACACACGAGCATACACCTTTCATTGGGTATATGGCAGGTTGTCCTATTTCAACACATTCCCCCCTTTTGTGTTTTAACCTATCTGCATTCACAACTGGCATAGGTACATCTCAGGTAGCTTAGTGGTAGGTTACTCTGAGGATGGGGTACATGGTTGTGGGTCCTAATTCTAGAAGGTGTTATTATTATAACTCTCAGAGTAGGCTGTGGTAGAGAAAGTGTGAATAATGCACATTTAAGTGGTTGTAAGCAGGTTTGCCCATGGTCTGCAAGATATTAAGCAAAGGTTAAACCTGTGAAGTGCTTCTCTATTTAACAGTGTTTAAGCGTCGCTTACCATTGTACAAACCTGCTTACAACTGCTTAAAAGTGCTTTAATCCACCTGCATCTAACAGCCGTTATTCTGGCCCTCAAAAAATTTAACAGCCCTTGAACACGTGACCATGAACACCACAGTCACTGACTTTATCACTAAAGCAGCTGAGATACATACAAATGTTATGGTGTTTAGAATATACATTTTACTACAGGCATTCCTCATTACTGAAAACAAATGTGACAGTCGGTTGGTGTACATATGTCTGATACATGTTAATGTTCATATGTTTGTGAAATTAGGTGTTGCAATGAAACATGACAGGGTGTATTATGAATGAAAAAGATTCTTGATTTGTGCCGTTTTTATATTGTCCCCATACTCCATGTATACCCCTCCAGTTCACTTATTGAACACCCAACCCAGGCTTTCCTTGATGCATGATTTCATTACCCATCATTCCTCCCCCATCCCAATCTTCACATACACAACAACCATCCCTTCTATGGTGAATTAGGTTAATATTAATAATTATAAAACCAGAGCTGCATGTGTTTCGTGTACACTTAATTTCCTTTGGATTGCTTCTGTGTCACGAAGTGTGTTCATAGATGTTTATATATATGGCTATTGATGTAACTGTATACATATATATATATATATATATATATATATATATATATATATATATATATATATATATATAAATATTTATATCTATGTGCAGACATCACTGGCATGTGTGCATATATATATATATATATATATATATATATATATACACATATATATATATATATATATATTTTTTTTTTTTTGTATTAATTTGCAACAGTAATACATATGTAGACTTGTATGTGTTGGTCCACAAACTACAGTACATTACAATGTGCTGTGCATATGTACACAAAGTGACTGTCCCATGTGTGGTCATTACAGTGGAATGCATATGGTATAAGGTGTAGTCTAAAGACCATGAAACATATATACACCTCAGATGGCTTAGTGGTAAGTCCCCTGACTATAGTGTGCATGATCCAGGGTTCAAGACCTGTGATGCATTAAAAATGTATTTTATTCCAGAATAAGGCTCATTTAAACAGTTGTAAACATGTTTAAAAGTGTTTGTGTGACATTATAGCAGGGGTTAAACACAATCAAACAAACTTTGTAACGTATAACCTGTGTGCACAAACATGGCCACATCCACTAACTACTCAGGATATATACATTTCAGTGAAGTAACATCTCACTATCTGCTTACATAACATTACATTCTCTGCTTACTTTACTCATTAGCACACATGGGTTTTTATGGGTGTTTAAAATGTTTATTATACTGAGGAATACTACCTATATATGCAAGCTGTGGTTAAAGTATACTTTTTAACATGATAAACATCCCTGACTTTATTGGGATTAGGACCTCAAATGCACAGATACTATGCAGATGCTGTAACCATTACACTATTGACATTAACGTTGCTTCTGCCTATTTCCTATTTAGATGATTTCTATGTGTAAGCTAGGCTAAGCAAAGGGCGGAGGCTCCCAAACCCACTGAGTTTCACTTACTCTTGAAATAACAACATGTAACAAATGTAATGTGAGACAATAAATTACATTCCTTACTACATTAGGCATAGCTCCTCACTGACACACTTCAAGGGAAACCTTGTTGTGTGAATGGATAACAGAATATACACCCCTGGGATCATGTGTCCCAGAACCATACAGCCAGCTGGTGGGGGAGCCCTTCCAGTTTGATAGCTGCAAGACCTGTTGGGGAAACTGAATGGTGTTGAATTGTCACATTAACATGCCCTCTTTAGATCACTAAATGCCCCTATCACCCTCCACCACCCCAGTCTTCAACAGCTTTCGGCAACTCTGCCTGGAATTGCTTCATTGGCTATGCTTGACAGATGCTCAGTTACTTCATCAATGGTGCAGAGAAATCCAACACACTGTAGCTATGCTTCTACATACCCTTGGTCAGATAGGTAGTAGGCTATCTGTGAACCTCTAAAGTGTAGGCCATCACAGACATAATATGTGAATAAACAGACTTTCAGATCACAATATACAGTGAGAAATCACCATGTAGTCAGGAAACAGTTAATAAAACAAACACCCATATACACATTAGCTATTGATGCATCTAAAGCATTTGACTGAGTTAACAAGCAATTCTTGGCAGCTATTCTGCCAAAATTTAACATTCCTACACAATTCATCCATTATATTAATACGTTGCATATGAGGGCCTATACCACTTTACAAATAAATAAATATAGCTCAAAGAAACTAGAAATTAATAATGGGATAAGACAGGGATGTCCTTTATCACCTCTTTTATTTAATTTATTTATTGAGCCATTATTTTTACTAATAAAGCAGAAAACGTTTCACAATATCCCCGTTTTATTTAACACAAAGATTGCATTTTCAGCATATGCAGATGATTTAAATATATATATATTACTCCCTCCCCAACTCAGATTTTAATAAGATAATAAAATCAATAGATATATTCTCTACATTTTCGAATTATAAGTTTAAAGCTTTCTATTGCTTACCAGTAGGTTACCTACAGGATTGATGAGAAACAAGCACAGATGGGAAACATGCATGGAACACTACCATACCAGCTTGCATGTGTCAGCCTTGGGCTTTGGAATACTCCCCAAGGCTATTGGTGCCCCCATGGTGAATTTTTTAGGAGAGTCTCAAAGGGTGAATACCTGCTTCGTAAACAGCACAATAACAGAATCAATGAGGGTTATGCTACTCAACACCAGGGGTTGTGATCACAAAATGCATGCACTCACAGCACTCCTCAGAATGGACAACGTCAACATCTGTGCAGTAACTGAGACCTGTCTTAAGGCTCCTGAGAGCACACCAGCACTACCAGACTACAACCCATACCACACATTTCGGCCACAGAACATGGACTGACACAGACATGGAGGGGGTGTATCCATATTCATTAGGGATACCTACACCTCCATGTTAGTGGGGCAGCATGATACCTCTGAGATCATCCATGTGCAGCTAACATCAGACACAACTGCAGTGTAAACTGTGGCCTGCTATAGATCACCCTCCATGACCCAGGACCACTACTCCACCTACCTGGAGACAGTGGAGAACATGATAGTCCTACCGCACATGCTGGCATTGGTCGATGTCAACTACCCCACCATTAACTGGGAAACTTACTCAAGTACTCACTTTCAGGCCCAGCGCTTCCTGGAATTTATCACCTCATATGCCCTGTATCAGGTGGTAACCTCCCTAATGAGGGGTGGAAACATACTAGAAGTGGTCATCACCAACATGAGCAACAGGTGCACCACAGCAGAGGTTAACCAGTCACTGGTTAGATCTGACCATGAACTATTCACTGTTTCCACACCCAAACATCTCCCCCACCCACGGAAACCACAGAGCATACCTTTCCTACATCTAAATTTATACTACTATAGACAGAGGTGGGGGGTTTCTCAGCCCCCATGCTAAGGGGAAACACTGCTCAAGATAAAGGCAGATTTACAAATGCAATCTATAAGTGCCTACATGGATGTACGGATCGTGCCATCACTGGTAAACCAAGACTCACTCTTCCTAGACAAGGACACCAGTCTGGTGGACACCTGCAATAAACAGGCTATACTACAGAAGTGGGACAGTGTTCCAGACAAACAGCAAATCCCACAAAAGGCAGACATCCATGACCACTATTAGTATGATATGTAGGTCCTTCGTGAAATCATCTAAGGCTAACATCAACAGGAAAATACACAAGGATTCGAAAGATAACTACAAAGCCTTCTTTGGCTATGTCAAGGATCTAAGTAGTGACACACAGATTTGCACTGTGCTGGTGAAATATAGCACAAAATATGCTGACCCTACTGATATCGCCAACATCCTTGCAGATACATTCAGTGCACACTTCACCCCCTAAAGAGCCCACAACACTACCCAAAAGGTACAGTATCCCACACATCAGAGACACGCAGGTGGAAATGGCCCTCTTTAACAGCAGAACACAGTGTTAATGGAGGCAGATGTTGTCCCAGACTGCATCTTGCAAACAGTACAAGAGAACCTGACCCCCCACCTAATTAAGCTTTTTAACATCAGCCTATCCACAGGCTACATGCCCATATAATGCTGTGTGGCAATGGTTATTCCACTTCACCAAGTTGGAATTGCAACTGACCATGGTAACTACCACCCCATAAGCCTGACTAGCCTGGTCTGCAATGGCATGGAGCACATCCTCATGGCACTCACTAACAAAGACATCGGTAACCTCCAAACACGTGACCCAACCCAGGTCAGCTTGGTTGAGTGCAGTTCATGCCTACTGAACCTGTTTGACGCCTTACATACAGTCGAAAAAAATGGGAAAAAACAAACACTGTAAAGGTAACAAAAAACTGGAAACCTGTAGCCTGCAAAACCAGCACTGAAATAAGAAATGGTCAAAATAACGTTAGGAAGTTTATTAAAACTAACAACGTTTTTTTTTACAACTTCTGAATGAATTCTTCTATAAAAAAAAAATAATAGTAACAAATCACAAGTTTAAAGTTCTACTCAATCAGTCATGTTTCTGTCACACAAAATAAAAAAGTCATAATGTTTAATTATAAATAAGTAAAAAAAATAAAAAAGGAAAATAGAAAGGTAGATTCTCAAGCAAACAAACTCTAAAATCAGATATATGAATAAATATATGTAAACATATCTTATAATAAAAAAATAAAAAATATATAAAAAATGACCAAAGAGTTATTAAAAAGTTAAACAAAAAAGGTAGTAAACAAGAAAATTAGAAAGTTACAAATACTTTCTCTATTTTCCTTTTATATTTTTTTAACTAGTAATTAATTAAAGATTATGACTTTCGGTGATTGGTTGACAGAAACATGACTCATTGAGTAGAACTTTTAAATCTGATAGTACTTGTTGTGATTATTTTATTTCTGAAGAAGTTGTTCATCCGTAACGATGAAAACGTTGTTAGTTTTAATAAACTTCCTGAACGTTATTTTGACAGTTTCTTATTTCAGTGCTGGTTTTGCAGGCTACAGGTTTCCAGTTTTTTGTTGCCTTACATACAGTCACCAAGACATTAGATGAGGGGAGAGGTGGTTCACACATACTACCTGGACCTCGCCAAGGCTTTTGACACAATGCCCCACTCAGGTATTATTGAAAACACACCAGCCTGTACAAACACCCATACATCACAGGTTGGGTTGTCAACAGGTTTACAGGCAGAACCCACATGGTATGACTAGTGGTCTCCAGGTCCAACTCTTGACCAGACATGACTGGTGTCCCACAGGACTCTGTCCTAGGAGCCCTACTGTTTGGCATACACTTCTCAGAGGTACAGGCAAACACAGGTGAACTACGGCAGACCATGTTTGGCAATGACTGCAAACTGGGAGGCATAATTGATAGTCCAGCTGACACAGACATCCCTCAAGGGGCCTCACAGAGACCAACACAGGGTGTCAAAGTGATGGCCTCCAGCTAAATGCCACTAACTCACTAACTGCATGGTCATTCCATTGTAGAATATTAAGCAACCACATATTAACACATAAGTGGCAGCCACTTTAATACGGATGAAATAATGTGGTATCTGAGGACTAATGTAGATAGTGATCTCTCCTTTGACAATCATATCTTCAAAGTAGTTAGGACATCCTTCTATGTAGGCCATCTGATTGCTAAAGGGTTCCCATCTAGACATACTGGGGTTATACTGCCCCTTTACTCATCACTCGTCAGTCACATCATAGGGTATAATAACCCATTTGGGATGTACCTCAGAAGACACTTTGAACAGCTGGAAGGTGCACAAATGTACCTCACCAAGGGGTTTACTGGCCTCAAACATATGCCCGATGCAGCCAGACTGAATAAACTCCTGCTTTACTCAGTGGCATCTCGTTTACCCAGAGATAATCTCTGCTGGCCAACACAGCCATGTTGAACTCAGACTTAATGGATATGCTCCACCTCTGGGAATCCATATCGCAGTGAGCCACACACTGTAGTGACCTGAACATTGCCACAACAATAACTAGAAGATGCTGGAGGAATGGATTCCTGTCACAGACACTCCCCATACTTTGGAACAACATCCCTAACTACATTATACAGAGTCCTTCACTAACACTCTTCAAGAGAAACCTTGAAGAGTGGATGGGCAACAGTAGATACACCCCAGGGACCCCACCATTGGCTCTGCTCCACAGAGGGACAGTTAATGAATCAATGGGGTGGCAAAAGCTGACACATTTTGGCTAGGCTTATGAATGGCCTCTGGCAGTTGGCCAAGTACCTAACTATGAACCTATACATACAGTATCAGCACATACTGATAGCTTAATTTACTGTTCAGGTGTTGACTTACCTTGTGCCAATGGAAGTTGTGTGTGTAATAGTTGAGGGCTGCCTATGTTGAATGCACACAGTAGACTGCTTATACATGACAATTTACAGGTAGTCTTGTGTGTGTGCCATCCATTTTTACTGTGTGTGCAGGTGGAGAAAGGTGTCAGTCCCTAGGTGCCTACACTGTCAGTGTGTGTGCTATATGTTCCCTCCTTGCCAAGGCATGGGCATACTGGGCATGCCTCCATCTGCCTACTGGGGCTGGCTAAGGGTGTTTGTGGTCTTAGTACCTCTGTGCCTGTGGGGATCTTGGCAATGGTGATGGGCTGTGAGGGCCTTCACAATTCTGTCCCTGCTGCAGCTGTTTCCGCAGGATAATATTTTATATCATGGCGCATACTATGAAGATGTGGGCACACATGCCTGGAGAGTACTGCAAGGCTCCACCAGATATGTCCAAGCAATGGAACCATGACTTCAACACCCCAAACACATGCTCTATGAGGATTGGTCCTGCATGGGTGTGTGTGCATTTCTGATGGGAGTCATCATCCACAGTTCCAGTGCATAGCCAGCATCCCCAACCAGGTGGCCATTTGGGATGTCCCCCCTGGCAAATACCTGATACAGCTGTGAGGCATGCCAGATGTGGGAGACATGATAGCTTCCAGGGCTGCCAGCACACACACATAATGCCCTGGGCATTGCACACAACCTGGAGTTGATGGAGGGGTATCCCTTGCGGTTTATGTAGCGCCTGCCCTGCTCACCGGGGGGGGGGTGACTTGATGTGCATGTGCGTGCAGTCTGTTGCACCGAGTACCTCCGGGTATTCTGCCACATGGTGGAAGAGACGCATATTGCTGGCCAACTCCTTTTGCATTCGGGGGAAATATATGTGCTCATTGGCATGTGGTATCATGGAATTCGGGAACTGGTATAGTACCCTGGATGCTGGTGCCTGTGAGATACCCATGATATCCCCGGTCGGTCTTTGAAAGGTACCTGTAGTTAGTAGTCTCAGGCTTACACATACCTTTGTATCCATTCGGATGGGTTCCCCTCTGTTTGTTCTGGCTCTGAGAAGTGGCCGGCACAGCTCCACAAGTTGCTGTAGGATGTCCCTGTCCACCCTGTAATGCTCTACTATCTCCAGATCATGTAGCCCCTGGTAGGTTACCCTGGCTCTGAACACTCTCCTCCTCTGGTGCCTGAGGTGGTCATGTGCATCATCCTCCACACCACCTTCAGTCTCTAACACATGCTGGTGGATCAAAGCTATGGCAGCCTCTAACATGTACATACTAAACATTCCCCATATGTATACACCACTGGTGCAGAGTGTATGGGAACACATAAATATGCATGAGGTGCTTTCTCACTTTATACTATTGTGCTATGGATGCTGCTGATGTCATTGGGTGTGTATGAGCTATTCCAGCTGAAGAGTATCTTAATTATGGATTTTACAATGAGTACTGCAAGTGTGGGGCCTTTACTGTGGAGTTATGCTTGCCTGCCTTGATTAATCTGTTTCCCTTTAATTCACTTTTAAACCTGGATCCCTCCCATTATCAGGCATGCATCCACCTGCCATCTTTCTTGTTTTGTACTTTCCCTACCCAGTCATGACAAAATGTGTCTTGTAGCTGATATACTGCAAATTGGCTTTGTTCTGCTTTGACACTTTACTGTTTTCTTTGTAGTACAGCCCCTCCCCTTTCCTGTTCTGCAGGTAGCTGCATGCAGCCTTGTTAGCTGTTGTCATTAGTCCACTATAGGCTCCCAGGTGTTTATTAGTCATTTGTACTCAAATTTCTCTGATGCAGCATTTCCTTATTTCTTTCCTATATCCTTCCTGTTTCAGCTGCAGTGCGCACAGCGCAAAACCATTTACCGGGTTTACGCGCATTTCATCTCCGTTCACATGCATACTCAGTTATCTTGTGTATTCTCAGCTAAGCAACGCTATGGCCGGTTCAACACACCCCTATCCTGCAGCTTTGCCTAGCTAGGGGCAAACTGGTTTAGCAATGCTCCAATGTGCTTACAGCAATGGTGACACACCCCTCTCTTGATGTTATCTTTATCTCAAGGGCACACCTTGGTGTTATAACGCTATGCTGTGAGGTCCATCCTTACACCAGTGGGGAATCTGTGATTCACTATTACTCCTCTCATTTGCATGTCATTGCCTACTAATCCCTAGCTACCGTGCATAACACTGTCACAGCCCCTTAGCAGCCCTTGTGCTATAGTATGGTGTAGCATGCCTGCCATTGACTATTATGGGGAAATCATGATATGTGTTTTATTCTATATTTTTATATTTTTCTTGCGATCCCCTTTGCACGCCATGCCCCTGCGCTTCCACTTTGCAATAGTGTGACTATATATATTAAATGTTAATTTTATATTTTATACATTTTTTTATGCCAATGGCTATATATTTAGCCATTGGCATATATTAACAATATAATACATGTGTTTGGTCGGCTGTCATGGCTCCAATTTTATGTTTGCAAAAATGTAAACTGTTTTCTACGGTTTACATTTCTGCATGCTTACACCACGCCTGCACCACTTCCTGGATCGCTACATACCTTCATTTGCATGCTGCACTGCTTCACATGGAGTAATTAGCATACATGGCCTGGGAGATGTGCGGGCGTAGCGTATGCAGGTAGTGCAAGTGGGAACAGCTCGAACCTGGATTGCTCGGCGGCCATATTTGGTGTAAAAATGCCAATGCTACACCTGCACCTGGTGCAAGCTTTTATGAATCCCGGGGTAAATCTTACACACATTACCTATCTATGCACTTACCTTAACCTGCACCCTAACCCTAAGGTCCATAACTATGGAGCTATACCACAGATGGGCCAACCAAAACACTTTGACATTTCGAATTTCACAGTTTTGCATGCCTGACAATTACATTTATTGCGCAATATGTGTCGATGATTTTGTATTTGCGTAAACGGAGTTTTGACGATCTAATAGGAACCCAACTTATTTTGTTAATCTTTTGTTCTAGTGCCATGATTGAGTTTTCTTTTAAATGACTATAAACTCTGTTGACATCAGTTTTAGTATATATTTTGTACATTTGTCAGAAGCCATATTATTGGTGTATAGTTGTTAGGATGGCTTGCAGGTTCATTATTAAGGAGCAGTATCATTTTACTATTGCTAACACAGGTTGTTGTCTGTTTAGGATGTGGAAATAAACAGATCTCTGTGTAAGGATGTTAATACTTTTTGCTAGAAGTTATGTACTGCATCTAGGCCTGGGGTTTTCCATTTAGGAGCTTTCTTAATTTTGTTTCAGTCTCCCTGGTTGTTATTTCATCTCAATTCACAAAACCGTGCATTTGAACTTCTTACTGTTTATGTTACTTCTATCCATTCAACATCTTTGTAACATTCCACAGGGTCTTAATAGCTATTTCTCCAAGATGTGTCTATTTCTTCTTTTTGATATTGTTTCTTTTAGTTTAGCTTTGTTTCCCAATTCTTTATAAAACATTTTTGGATCATCAATGAATTGCTTATATTGTTCTTTCCCTTTATATTACCTGCATATCTTCTAAGTTTTTCTCTCTATGTTGATATCTTTAGTTTATTATTTGGAATGGTTCTGATAGTTCCTGGTCTGTTCTGATACTGCACATTGCTTTTATCATGTCTATCCTTCTAAATATCGTTTTTGATCTGCTCCCTCTTCCATACTCTTCTAACAGTGACACTTCTTGTCTTAATTGATTTATAGTTTTCTCTATTCGATAAGTCCATGATGGCATTTGATTTTCCCCCTTCCTTTCCCTTATTGCTTTGTGTTTTTGTGATAAGACTTTATCTTAAAGGTTCACAGGTTCATAGGTGTTTACTAGGCTAACGACCAGAAGGGCCTTGCCATTTTAAGCCTAGCCATGCATCCCAAATCTCTGACAAGTTCTGATACCCTTGATAAGTGCAAGCAGGGGTTTGGGAGATAAACCATTTACAGGATACCTGTGTCCATTTGAGACATGGTGCCAAACCAGCGATGAATTTCTGGTTTCCCATCCAATTGTCCAAGTTGCACTTGAATTGAGTTAGGGAAGAACTCTGCTTCACATGGGTGGGGAGCCTGTTCCATAGACATGGTAGTCTCTAGGATACATACCTATCTCTACAGCAAGACCTATTTATATCACAGGCAAGGTTTAAGTCTTTAGAATGGGTAATTGTGGTGTTTGTTTTGTGCATATGCAAGAGGTCTAGCAGAGTGGGGTCTGACATTGCCCTATATGCCAGGCATAGATCTCCTCTCAAAAGTGTAGGAGACAGAATATAGGGATAGGGCCTTGAGGTGATCTGCATAAGACATTTTACTTACGCCCTGTATTTTTTTAGTGAGGAACCTCTGTGGACATTCCAATTGTTAGATATGCCTGGTTGGTACACAACAAAGGGGACATTGTATTCAGTGACTGGTCTGATGAATGCTGAATACAGTGGAACAATGACTTCCTTGGACTTAGATGCCATACCTTTGTTTATAAGTTGTACAGTACAGAATGATTTCCTCACTACTGTAGACACATGACGGTTAAAGGCTAGATTACTATCAATGTGTGTCCATAAGTCCCTGACTACTGAGTCAACTCTAAGGCGTATGTTGTCAATATGATAGTTACCAGGGATAGATGACTTCCAAAAGCATACTATTATGCATTTCTTGGTATTTAGTTTTAGTCCATGTCTCTGACACCAGTTGTTTGTCTGTGTCAGCCCCTCCTGGAGAACATTTTTGTCAGTGTGAGATTCAATGATAGCTCCTAATTTGCAATCATCTGCAAATTTAGTCAGCTAGAGACAACTGACATTGGTCTTGACTTATAAGAATGAAATTCCAAAAAGGAGCAGTCCAAGGACTGATGCCTCAGGGACTCCACTTGTGACTGGCATCTTTGTAGAGGTGGACTCCCCAATTCTAACTTCCTGGGTCCTGTCTGTGAGCCAGTTGTCTATCCAATGGGTGAAATACGGGTTTGTACCTAACATCTTCAGTTTGTCAACAATGTCTAAGTTAATTATTGTGTCAAATGCCTTGGCTAAGTCAAGGTAGGCAGTGTGAACAATTTTGCCTTCATCCCTTGCTTTCATGACCTTCTCAAACAAATCCACCAAGCTGAGTATGCATGATCTGCCCTTGACAAAACCAATCTGGGCTAGGTCCAGTGTCTGGATGTTTACTATATCTCTGTTGATCATCTCCATGATAATTCTTTCCATGGCTTTACATATAAGACTAGTAAGACTTATGGGTCTGTAGTTTCCATGCTCTGTATATGGCCCATATTTGTGCAGAGGGATGACTGGTGCCTTTCCCCATTCATGAGGTACAAAACCCCTTTGGAGGCTACAGTTAAATAGTAATTGCAGAGGCCCTGGTAGGTCATGCTTCATGCTATTTAGAAGACATCCTGTGATATTGTCTTAGGCCCACTGATGCAGTGTTCTTGGTCTTAGCGAGATCATTAAGGACCTGTTCCCTTGTGATAGTAGAAGGAGTTATATTTGATGATATTTCCCGAGGGGAGGTTGAGAGAGACAGAGGAGTAAAGCTGGACTTCTGTTAAAAGTCTTAAATGCTGTCTTCATCTGTTAAATCAAACTTGTAAAATCTGGGATCTTATTGACTTTTTGTAATCTATTGCTTTCATTGCTCTTAATTTGTCTACACATCTCTATTAAATCAAGCTACTCTTCCCTTAGAACATTTTCTTCTAAACTGAGGGCACATTCTTCATTCTCTGTTTCCTTCGAACATTCTGCAGAAAGTTCCAGAACATCTTCCTGTGAAATATTTTCGTCAGCTGCATCCTGAGTCATCGGTTACTCTTTTATATAGGAGCTCACTGACCTATCACTCCACAACATTGACTATATCAGAATTGCCAGTGTTTCCTGCTCCTTTCCTTGCTGTGCAGCTCCAACTGAACATTTGTACTCATTTCTAACTGAAGGCAACAAGGTATCTCCATATGGAAAGTGATCAGTTGCTTCCCCATCTAGCTGGATCTCTTTAATTTGGGGATTCTGTTCCATCCTGCTGTGACAATACTCTCTGTCTTCCCTCTGAATGTGCCTCATACAACATTACAAAGCTCTTATACTTTTCTAATTGACATTAGCGACCAAGAAGAGTCAGATGCCGTAAGAACATCAGGTTGTCATCCCTAATCTTTTCAGAGGTTTGTTCATGTCCTACGTCCCTATCTTTAATGGCTTTTGGGTGCACTGCCATTGTTCTATAGTACTGACCCATACAGTGAATGTGTATATGCGTGTGTGTGTGTGTGTGTGTGTGTGTGTGTGTGTGTGTGTGTGTGTGTGTGTGTGTGTGTGTGTGTATGTGTGTGTGTGTGTGTGTGTGTGTGTGTGTGTGTGTGTGTGTGTGTGTGTGTGTGTGCATGCGTGCATGCGTGTGTGTGTGTGTGTGTGTGTGTGTGTGTGTGTGTGTGTGTGTGTGTGTGCGTGCATGCGTGTGTGTGTGTGTGTGTGTGTGTGTGTGTGTGTGTGTGTGTGTGTGTGTGTGTGTGCATGCATGCGTGTGTGTGTGTGTGTGTGTGTGTGTGTGTGTGTGTGTGTGTGTGTGTGTGTGTGTGTGTGTGTGTGCGTGTGTGTGCATAGAATACAGGACATAATTTTCTAATGGTTGACATATACAGCATTTGTTTGCACATTATGTAACCAACCTGGGGAATTCTCTGTTGCAACACCAGTTAGCCTAAAGCATGAGGTGGATGAACATTATGTTGGACTGCTACCAACCATCAGGGGAAATGAGCTGGTAATAATATTTAGATCTAATCCCCTCTGTCTGACTTCTCCAGTACCTGAATTTACTCCTGAAATCTTGTTTGACAGCACACAAGTCAAAACTCCTTCCTTTTTTGTCAAGTAGATAGTGGCATAGGACATTTTGAATTGTAAGAATTTTTAAGGCACATTGACAGTCAGGAAATGAAATTCCTTTTATAATGAAATGTCCATCTGTGGTAAAAGCTTCTACATTCACAATAATGGGAAGATGAAGGGCATGGAAAGTATGAAAAGTGATAGGAAATGAATGTAGCATCTTGCTGATTGTTTAAGCAGAGTACTGAATCAGGATCACTGACCATAGTAAAGAATTGTCCTAAAAAGTGCTTTTAAAAGTGTAAGTTCAGAAGACAGATAAAGGGTCTTTCTGCTGTTTGCAGAGTTTTGATGTTTCTCTTGATTTTTGGAGTTAATCAAAAATCTGCATTTGATTAAAGGATTCATAGGATATTACAGCATTTAGAAATATACAGCAAATGGGACGTGCCAATTTCCATAAGACACAATGTAATACATTGCAACCCATTTGTGCCTAGCAAAAATTGTCATTATTTATGTGCACTTAAAAAATGTTGAACATTTATTTGTCTGTAAATCAGCTGCATTATTAGTGGCACAGTTTGTGTCATCGTCTTTTCATACTTTGTCAGTTGTTAATGTGCAGTTATTTGAAAATCTTGAATATCACCTATGGTGTAAGTTCATACCCACGTACGTTTACATTATTTATACATGGTATAAACTATGAACTGCTTTGAACATATACTTCACTGTTCTTTCTGACTAATATGAGATTGAAATGTATGCTATACTAACAAAGTTAAAAGATTAAAAATCAGTATATTCAGTATTTCATTGTAAGCATTTTCAGTGTGTAGAAGTGTGTGACACCCGTGCCCTGGCCCAGCAATCAAGGAGCCTCGATCCTCACCACTAACACCAGTGAGGGGCATCTCATATAGGAGGAAAGGATAACAAATACACACAGTAAAGTGCAATTTCCCTTAAGAGCCCACAGAGATCACAGTCAGTCTGGGGCTGGTTGCTCCCTTGCTCTCCAGGTCCCCAATAAGACTCCCCACTGGCACAGCTATAGGGTCCAGATCTTAGCCTAGCTGGCAAGCTAACCTCCAGTACCCTCTCTGTCCAACCATTGCTTTGTGTCCCTGTCGAAATAGCTGACACACAAACACACACACACACACACACACACACTTTGAGATAAGTATTTATACAACTTCACAGACACCGCTGGGAAAGGCTGACACAAATTCTCCAGCTGTGCCCCTATACCCAGACTATACTGTAGTAATTACTGCCACCACCAGCTAATAATTATCAGCTACCCAAAGACCCTTAAAAGGGTGTCCAACTATTAATGTGCAATATTAATATCCAATAGTAGTGTAACTTAAGCAATCAAGGATTATTGGAAGGGCTTAGTCCAGGATCACTTATAAACATGTAATGCACTCTTGAGCTTAAAATATCTCTAAATAAACCATCCACAGTTGAAAAGGGTTTAAAATATTTAATAATAAATAATGAAAACACAAGACAATACTACTACACCACAGTGCTATTCAAGAGTTCAGAGATCACACAGAAACTTAAAATAATTCAGTAGTATAGTTGTGACATAACAGAAAAAATGCCTAGTTTAATTTTTATAGTCCTAGCTATTTCTACAAGAAAATACACTTCTAAGAAAACTTACTTAAGACACAGGCAGAGTGCTAAGTTGGATATCAAGACAAAAATGCTTACAGCCTCTCTCTGAGCAATAGTTTTTAAAATCACTAACAAAAATTTCTGCTTGGCCCTCCCAGATTACATCATGTTTTGTGACACTTAGGTTTCCCAGTATATACATTACATCATTTTGACACTTTCCTGTTCCCAGGCCAGACAGAAATTACATTCACATTCTTTTACACTTAAAGCAATAAAGGACATTCCACATGTAAATTCTGGTCATTAACTTTAGCTTTAAAACAATAGAAAGAATGTGCTAGTCCAGACATAATGACTCCGAGCTCTGGAGATCAAAAAAACATAAAAGACATGATTTTAATTTCAAAGAACAGATGTGAAATGCTTGACTTAGTTTTCCTTACAGTAGATGGCAATGTTGCTACAATCTTGGAAGTTCAACATTTTACAGTATTTTTCTTCCATTTAAGAAACAAGCCTGTGCTTTACATTTGTATTTACAAATGCCAGAATTATGTATCAAATTCTATTTGGCTAGGCTGGCAGCCTTCACCCATCTCTACCCAATCTTCACAAAGTGATCATAAAATAAAGCACATTTCTTATTTTATTTTATTTATCTGTAAACCATGTAAGTGAAATACTCTTTCCCAGACCCTTTTTATACATAACACTGGCCACAATTATGGGTAAAATATCTGTCTATATCTATGTCTGTATCTATATGTGCGTGATCTGTATATGAGTATGTGTGTGTGTGTGTGTGTGTGTGTGTGTGTGTGTGTGTGTGTGTGTGTGTGTGTGTGTGTGTGTGTGTGTGTGTGTGTGTGTGTGTGTGTGTGTGTGTGTGTGTGTGTGTGCGTGTGTGTGTGTATGTTTGCGTGTGTGTGTATGTGTGTCTGTGTGTGTGTGTGTGTGTGTGTGTGTGTGTGTGTGTGTGTGAGTGTGTCGCGCGCGTGTGTGTGTGTGATGATTTAGAGCAGATAATCAACTAATATAGTTTGTAAATATGTGTGCTTATGTGATGGAGATGATACTAGATGTCCAAAGGAAACACACACAGACAGAAAGACGTGCACAGTAGACAAAGTCATTGACAAGAGGTTTGGTTTGAATCCCATATGGACAGACATTGTAACTGTAATCATGGAACTGCCTTTGTAGCAACACTATAGAATATTATGCAAATGTCAGCCATCCTAATCGACTTATTATTTGTTTGAAACATGGATGCCAAGAAATTCACCTCCAGAGCAAAGCTAGTGAAGTGAATCTTGGCATTTATGTTGAGAACACATAATAGTAGGTTAGGATTTGTGACCCAGTAATATTTCTTTGTAGTACATGTGCAAATAGATACAGTACTTACATTCCATGTCGCTCAGCTCTCCAGATTATTGCAGAAAGTCCAGCGTTTTAGCTCATATGTTTGGTCTGTTCTTCGTAAAGTCATTGGTTTTTGGACAAATTACTGATGAGTGATTTCATAAAATAAAGACATACTGTACATTTAGGTTTCAGCCTTTGTATCCTTCACAAAATGCAGGCGAACACATATCCTGTTATTCCAGTATCTTTCTAAGTTTATAACAGGAAGTCAGGGACATGTTTTCAGAACAGACAGCAGGTAGAAAAAATTATTTTATTCTGTCGCTGTCATTTGCTGGTCATTACTGGCAGATTTTATTACCTAGCCTAAGTCTTGACCTTAACAACTTTAGCGGGGTTGCTTAACATTTTTTAAGGTTTGGTTTTGCTCCACTGTAGTGCTTCACTGATTTGTCTTTTACCGAATATTGGAGTGTAATCACCACTCTCCATGTGTAGGAAAAAATGCACTTCCAAATGCCAAGCTAGTTCCAAGACCAGATGAATTTCACAAGCAAATTTGTGGTTATATCAGCAGCATCACTGGTGAAGATCTTTAGTACTGAACATGGTACCGAATCTCAGTGACAACGTTTGTTTCCACCTGGTAATGCACAATTGTTTTTCATGGCACTCGTGCAAATATAAAGAAATTACTTACTCACGAGCAAGTAGCACTTCCAATGAGGCAAGTTAACTCCTGCTATCCATTTTTATTTTCTGTATTATTAAATTAACATTTGCAAACTTTTGAAAATATTTCATTTACATTAGAGACTTCTCATAAAATCATTTACTTAATGTAATTTGTGTTTCTTTTTAAATTCTTTTTAAATTTTATTTATTCTTGATATTTCTATATTTATTCTATGCAAGGCATGTCAGATGTGCAAGGTATCAGCTAAAAATTTATTCAATCATTTGCAAATGCCAAATTCTGGTTTCTAGTGGAACTATGAAAATGCATTGGTTATACAAGATCTGTCAAAACACTGGCAAACAGATGAAACTAATTTTAAGTACTTCAGAAAGAATAAATGGCCATGGAAAAGCAACATGCAACATTTTGCTGTTGGAAAAGAGGCAATTTACATTGCTTAGTCAAGCACTGTCAAAAGTGTCAGAAGCAGTAGCAAAACAATGCAATTAATCTTACTAAAATAAGCTGAAAAGGTTTTAATTTGCAGAGTATTATTATAGGCAAACAACAAAGAACATTTAAATGATGGATAGGATGCAAGACACAAAATGTGCATTTAAAAAAAAACTTTTACATTGCTATTAATTTTTTTTATAGATTACCAAAATTACCATGGAAAACAACATATAACACACTGTTGTTAAAATCTTTAAAAAAGCAAGACTAGGAGACCTTTTAACTAATGCTCTTCCTGTAGAATACTGTTGCAAACAGTCTCAACTGAAGGCATGATTTTCCACTGGATTTTCTTGTCTTCATTATAACAGCAGGTAAAAGGCAACTTCCAGTAACCAACAAAATATTATTCTTTCACTTATACATGCTGCCTGTAAATAATGGCGGCATGAACACCCATACTATTACAGAAACAAATGATGAAATTCACTTCTTTCACCTAATGTAAAATTGTATGTGGTTGTGCAAATTTGCTGGGCTGAGTAATTTGTGTTGTGTGAACATTTCCTTTGGAGAGAAGTGCACACGGCTAATCATTATAGGTTCCTAGGTAAGTACTAGGGTAGTTGTCAATGTGGGCCATTTTAAGCCCATCCAATTGCCCTTTTTGTGCTTGAATTAAACTATCTCACTCGGTAAGAAAATGGCCTTGCCCATCCCATGTTCAATAATTATATATTACCCCTAATGTGAATAACTGGGATAATACCATAGATAATTTAAGGGAACCCATGAATGGGGTAAAGTATTTAGGAGCTGCCTCTGTCCATTAGTAGTATGGGGGGCAGTCCTGGGGTAAATGTTCTGTTTTCCACCCATAGATCCAAGTTGCACTTGAGTTTGGACAAGGATGCACTTTGTTTTATGTGGGTGAGAAGTCCAGAGCAGCAGTATCCACTGCAAGATATATTTGTCTGTCCATACCATTCTGTTCATGCTGCAGAAGAGGCTTAGATCCCTAGACTGAGTATTTATGATGCAATGTGACTTGTTGATGTGCAGTAAATCCATCAGTATTGGGTCAGAGGATACCTTTAATACCAGCTATAGGTCACCTCTTAGCAGTCTCTAGGATGTCGATTACAATGACAGGGCTTTGAGCTGGTCCCTGTAGGATATGTTGTTTAGGTCTTGTATATTTTTAGTAAGGTGTTCTGTGTGCATACCATTTGCTGTATGTGTCTGGCAGATGCGTGCCATACGAGGCACTATATTCAATGATTGGTCAAAAGAGGGCTGTGTAAAGGGGTACAATAACATCCCTAGGTCTAGACACAATTTCTTTGTTTATGAGCCTCTTTTTTATTATTAACTTCTTTCAAAGACCACTATATTAGCAAGTGGCTTTACCCATGAGACCACTCCCTGTGCTAAGGCACTGCAACAGGAAAACGTTAGCAGTAGATTTGCCTTTGAATAGGAATTATTTAGCATGATGTGGAAACCTCCCAAGGCAAGATTTCTGAGTCATGTTAAGCCTTTATGAATACCAGGAAATGAACTGTAAACCTTAAAATGATAATTTGATTTCCTGGCAAATCTTCTCTCAGCATCAAAATGAGAGCAAGTATTACATCTCTGAAAAAGTGTATAAACTAGTATAATAATACAGTTTTAATGGAAATGGCAAACTGGAAATATATTTAATTTTAGAGATCTCATGGGATTTGGAAAGATCTATCTCTCTTATTTATATATTCAATGACATACCTCACACCACTAAGATACTGGGCTGGATTCCAAAAGGGTTGCTCTCATGTAGATTCTTCAAATTTTCCCTTAGAACTAGCCAGATGTTTTTAGCTTTAGCACTAAAATCTGTTTCTTTAAGCTCAGCACTTGTTCAGAACTTGTTGTAAGCACTAAATAACTACAAATTACTAAAGCACTCAACTTTCCTCACTTGTCTAGAGGAAAACATTTTTTAGTACTTAGTAAATAAGCACCTATCCAAGCATGTCTAAGGGTCAGCTCCAGGTGTTTTCTCCTGTCTACCTGATGAATCTGGGCATCTTGGGGCAATGCAGCAATTGCCTCATGTACACAGACAACCCTCTCCTCCTACCACCCAACACTACAACCTGTGAGAGATGCACTTATACAGCCAAACTGGAAGCAAAGCTCTCTTCACCCAAGACTGGACAAGACAGTCAAGAGGAGAAGGTAAACACTTGCACCACACCACACTCATCACATAGTTCCTCAAAACCTACACCAACAAAACACACACATAGAAACAAAAAACACACACCTACATTCACAGAGGCTCTCAATAAAAATCTGCTCAAGCAACAGAGACCTCCAAAGCAGAAATGAAAGCAACCTCCACCCCCAACACAACCCAAATGACAGATAGCCCACAAACTCAGTGTGCCACTCAACCACAGCCCATAAGGCATAATAACGTACCCAACACTCTAGTCATAGGTGACTGTATAGTCAGGCACACTGATGTTCCACTCACCAGACTAAACAAGGAGAAAGTTACTGTTGGGTGCCATGATCTGTCACATAACACAGGCAGATCACTCCAAAAGTACAAATATGACTCTGTCATTGTCCATGTTGGTGTGAATGACCTGAGATGTACCTCCCTGGACTATATGAAAAGAGACATGGAGGAGCTCCCCAATCTTGTAGCCCAGGCAGGTATGACCCTAGCCCTGAGTAGCATCCTGCCATCACCCAGAACGATACCACAGTTCAAGGACAAAATGATTGACTTCAACACTTGGCTAAGCTTCTGGTGTCATTCTAAGGGGATCCAGTATCTGTCTGTCTGGGATGACATGATCGACAGACCACAATGCTTTGCCAGAGATGGCCTGCACCTGTCGCCCTTGGGATTCTGGATACTGTCTAAGGCTCTTGCCACCCCTATAGTGCCTTTTTTAGGCAAGGTTCAAATGACAAATTCACCACCTTAACAGGTACAAGCAAGCAAAATCTGAGGGTAATGCTACTCAATGCAAGAAGTCTAAACCCCAAAATGCATTCACTCGAGGCACTCCTTAAAATGGAGAACATCAACATCTGTGCAGTGACAGAGACCTGGTTCAAGGCTCCAGAGAGCACCCCTGCATTACCAGGCTATAATTCATACCACACCTTTCAGCCACCTAACCTGTACTAAAACACTAAAGGCAGAGGTATGTCCATATTCATTAAGGACATCCACACCTCCAGGCTAGTTGCTCAGCATAATGCATCCGAGATTATCCAGGTGCCACTAACTCTGGGCAAGACCGCAATCCAAATTGTAACTTGCTACAGATTCCCCACCATTCCCCAGGATTCCCACTCCTCAGTTCTTGATACACTGGAAAATATTAGCGTACAACCCAACATCCTAATAATGGGTGATTTCAACTACCCCACCATTAACTGGGAAAACTGCTCATGTACCAACTCTTTTGCTCAATGTTTCCTGGAATTCATATATTCTAATGCCTTGGATCAACTTATCCACACCCCCACCAGGGGCAGCAATATCCTAGATCTGGTCATTACCAACATGGGTGACTGGTGTTCCACACCAGAGGTCAATTCCTCATTGGTCAGATCCGACCACAAGCTAATCACCCTAGACATCCACATCCCGCCCCTACCCCCCATTAGAGAGACCACTGTAAAAAAATTCTCCAAAGCCAACTTCACGCTTCTTAAGACAGAAGTGGCAAACTTCATGACACCCATGCAGATGGACAATAGAGGTACAACTGCTGAATACTACACAAATGCACTTTATAAGCACTTACAATTGTGCATGGATCATGCTATCCCTAACAGAACCATGATGGTATCCTCCAAAAAAAGGAAGCCAATCTGGTGGTCCCTTGCCATAAACAAACTCTACAACAGAAGAAAGAAACTGTTGCAAAAAAGAGTAAAATCTCATGATTGGAGGAACTCCCTGTTCAGCCTCAGTAAGAAGCTGAGATCCCTCATAGAATCCTCCAAAGATAGTTACGAAAACAAAATTGTCACTGATTTTAAAGACAACCACAAAGCATTCTATAGCTATGCCTGTAATCTCAATGGCAACACTCAGATCTGCTCAGAGTTACAGCACAATGGCACCAAATATACAGAACCAGCTGATATTGCCAACATCCTGGCAGATAGGGTCAGTGCTAACTTTACCCCCCCCCTCACCCCCTAAAGGGCCCATCTCTATACCAGAAGAATGCAAAGTTGCTGTAATTACAGTTGCACAGGTAAAAACCATACTCTCCAAAGCCAAGAACACAGCATCCATGGGACCTGACAACTTCCCAGGCTGGGTTCTACATGAACTGCAAAATGAACTGGCTCCCCACCTAAGCACCATGTTCAGTCATAGCCTCACCTCAGGATTTGTGCCCACTGAATGGCACACAGTGACGGTTATCCCACTTCACAAAGGGGGAGCCACCACAGACCCCAGAAACTACCACCCCATTAGCCTAATGAGCCTGGTCTGCAAGGCCATGGAATGTATCATCATGGATCTTATAAACAAAGACATTGGTTATCTCCAAACTCTGGACCTCACCCAGTTTGGGTTTGTAAAAGGCAGATCATGTCTACTAAACCTGATAGACTTTTTTGAAGCAGTCACTAAAGCCGTAGATAAGGGTAAGGTGGTTCACACAGCCTATCTTGATCTCGTCAAGGCATTTGACACCATCCCCCACTCTGGAATTATAGATAAACTCACTAAACTAGGTATAAATCCCAATGTCACTAGATGGGTTACCAACTGGCTCACTGACAGAACCCACACTGTGAAAGTAGCAGACTCCAAATCTAACTTCAGACCAATGACAAGTGGAGTACCACAGGGTTCAGTCCTGGGTCCTCTCCTGTTTGGTATCTACTTTTCTGAAGTACAGGCTAATACAGAAGGTCTTTGGCTAATGAAGTTCGCAGATGACTGCAAACTAGGAGCCATAATCAAAACTCCTAACAATGTGGACATCCTACAAAAGGGCCTCAGGGAGACAGATGCCTGGTGTCAAAGCCATGGCCTCAAGCTCAATGCCAAAAAGTGCATTGTCATCCCCTTTGGTAAAAACTCTGTACCCATGAGCTACCACATTGGTGGTAGTCTACTTAACACTGAAAGTGTGATAAGAGACCTTGGGGCACAGGTGGACAGTAGTCTCTCCTTTGATAATCACATTGCCACAGCAGTCAGGAAATCCTTCTATGTGGCACACCTCATCACAAAAGGTTTCTTATCCAGGAAAAAAGAGGTAATCACTCATTAGACCCATTATAGAGTACAATACCCCTTTTGGTATGTACCTCACAAGACATCTACAACAACTGGAAAGGCCGCAGAAATACCTCACAAAGAGGATTACCGGCCTCTAACAGATGCTCTATGCAGCCTGTCTCAAAAAACTCCAGCTTTACTCCGTCGCATATCGCCTACTCAGAGGCGATCTCTGCCTAACATACAAAGCTATGTCAAACCCAGAGCTGTTGGGCATGCTCCACTTAAACAAATCCCAATCCCTACAAGCTACACGCTCTAGGGACCTAAACCTTGTCACCACAATAAACAGAACATGCTGGAGGGATAGATTCCTGTCCTAGAGACTTCCCACACTCTGGAACAAACTACCTATCTATATCAAACAAAGCTCCTCATTAGCACTCTTCAAGAAAAATCTTGATGATTGGATGGGAAATAGGAAATTCACCCCAGGGATCACCTCTGTGGCTCTGCTCGACAAGGGCACAGGAAAATAATTTTCTTGGGTGGCGAAAGCCAGGGTACCTTTTTGGCTAGGCTTATATAGGCCCTAGGGCCAATAGCCTAGTACCTACCTATGAACCTAAGTCTGCCCTGATTCTGAAAGACTGTCTCTCAGTATAAGTGACTTACTTTGGTGTACTGCTTATATACAAACAGGCTTACTACAAGGGCCAGATTCCAAAAAACCTGCTCTCAGTCTAAGTGGTCACTTGTACTGGGAGCACGTCTTTTGGAATCAGGCCCTACCATGATATGATAGTTGCAATCTCAAATTATTTTAAAACTATATGACATCATTGAAATCTGGATACTATTTGTGAAAGCACCAACATGAACTGAGGGTCATAGGAATAGTACCTTAAAACAGACAGGAACTGTTCATAGTAACTCCATATGAGTCTATATTTTATTTTTTTTGTCTTTTTACCTAAACATATTGCTTGTAACTAAAACAGTATGTACACCCTTACTACTACAAAATTAACTGAGTTCAACATGTGATACCAAGACTGTGCTACATAAGTACTCTTTGATTATCATTTTCAAAGGATGTTCCTAAACTGTGACCCATGCCTATATGTTACAATTGTGTCACTATCACTTAATAAATAACAGATAACTGAATGAAAATGCAGAAAAGGATTATCATTCCCATTGTAATTAAAAGTGTGTGTGTGTGTGTGTGTGTGTGTGTGTGTGTGTGTGTGTGTGTGTGTGTGTGTGTGTGTGTGTGTGTTTGTGTGTGGTAATATGGTGCATTAATTATTACTTTGCTTTAAATACATAATGAGGTTGTTCGCATGTCTGAGTGGCGTTACGGACATACTCTGCATCTTTTTCCTTATGCCATCTATCAACTTTATTTTGCATAATGTGTTCCTTAATAACAGTTAATTTGAATTGCTTAGGACTCCCATTAGATTGTTTCTGTCATAATACTGCAGAAATTTAACCCTTGCTAACTTCAACTGATGGTATAATTTCTGATATGATGAGATCCATTAGCACTGACCTCTCTGCTGCTCTTGTAAATTGCATCTATGCTTCCTTTGATTAGATAATTAAGATTGAGAGAGAGTTCTGTGGCAAGCCTTTCATGTAAACTTATTTATCTACCATCCATGCCAGTTTTTAATCCTTGCCTAGCAGATATGTAAATTACAAAATCTCTGAACAGTTTTTAACTCATGCTGAGCAAATCTAACTTTTAGATGTTTAAGTTATTCCAATACATAACACTGATGCTCTCACAACAAAATTAGGCATAATAATTTCCTTTTCCTCTCAAACTGTAGGAAATGCATGTATGCAGTGCAAGAACCTGTGCTATTTAATTTGTATAGCAATTTATTTGTATATCAGCCATTTTACATTAAGAAGGATTTTATCTGCACTCAGGTTTAAATCAGCACACTGCTGCCACCAATCTGAGCTGGGGATTGCTGGTGGAAGGCTTATTGTGTGCTTTCCTGGTTGGTAGTTAACTTAAAACCTGTTCCTTTTTGCCAGTTTACAAGCCTTGCATTTGTGCAAAGCTGCTCTCTGTGTAGAGGCAGTTAGCAGTGGTTTGTATATATAGATGCAAATGCCTTGAAGATAAAATTGCCGAATAATAACTATCACTGAAACTATGCACAGCTCCCTGCTGCTCTAGGAGCAACTTTGTTGCACTCTGAGCAGCACCATTCTGTTGATTAACCTTAGACTATATAAAGCATAGTTCCCATGCTACCAATGCAGTCCAGTCTAATTAACCCATTCCTTTCTCTGAAAAAACGCACAGTAAAAACCTGGTATCATGGATGGGCAGTTTCCTATCATCTCTGTATCCAGCCTAATGGACATGGGTACCCTAAAGAAATGCATCAATTGTCTTATGTATACTGACAACCACTTAATCCTGAAAAAAATATTATATGTGAGAGATGTAGTTATACTATGAAAATGGAGGCAAGACTCTCACATACAGACAAATTGAATGCCAAACAGGTTATCAACGCACACACACATCACTTCCCACACTAAATAAGGATTTGACACATAAACCCACATATGCAGAAGTACTCACTAATAACTTAGCAAAAATTCAGAGCCCTCCCAAATGCGCCTTCAGAAACAGCATATACAAAGAAAAAAGCAACCAGCAACAATAATGCATACTAATCTATACATACCAGTGTCTTAACAAGCAAGCCCATAAGGTGAAATAGCACAAAACATAACATACTGATCTTAGAAGATTTCATAGTGATAAACACGGATGTCACTCTCACCATAATGCATAAGAAGGTTACAGTCAGCTGTCTATCAGGTGCTAGGATACGTCAGATCACACAAGCACTAAAGTCACTCAGCTGCAGGTACTATTATGACTTTTTCATAGTCTATGCTGGTGTGAAAGACTTGAGATATACCTTCCTGGACTGTATGAACAGAGACATGATTGAGCTCTCAGATTATGTGTCACAGACAGTTATGAGCCTAAACTTGAGCAGCATTAAACCTTCACCAAGGGTGATGTCACAATACAAAAAAAACTGATTGACTTTGACAACTGGTTTTGGCAGCAGTCCAAAGGGATCCAATATCTGACAGGGCCACACTATTTTGCCAGACATGGTCTGCACTTGTATCCTCTAGGCTTTCAGATACTGGCAAAGGCTTTAGCCACCCCATATAGTGCTTTCTTTAGGCAGTGTCAAAGTATCCAACCTCACAGAGTAACAAAATATTCTCTTGATTAGCTCAAGGTACTACTGCTCAATGCTAGGAGTCTAAATAAGAAACTGCACTCCTCACCATGAAAAATGCTGACATTTGTGCAGCCAATGAGGTATGGTACAAAACCATGGAAAGCATCCTGGCCGTGCAAGGTTACAATTTCTTCCATATGTTCGGACCACCAATTAAGCAAGAAAGAACCAAAGGAGGTGATGTATTTATTTTCATAAATGATAAGTACATCTCTAGATTGGTCAAGCAGTATGACTCTCTTGAGCTACTCCATGTCCAACTAATCACAGGCAAATCTCCTACCACATCATTGCTAGCTATAAGTCCCACACCATGAACCTGGAAAAACATACTGCTTACCTGGATCTATGCATCCCAATAACTTAATCATGGGTGATTTTAACTGTCTACCATTTACTGGGAAACATAGATGACCACTAACATGCAGGCTCAGAGATTCTTGGACTTTGTCAATGCAAATGTTATGGAACAGCTGGTCAGCACACCCACTAGGGGCTAAAATATCCTGGACATAGTGCTCACTAACACGGTGAAGCATTGTACAGCCCCCCGCCCATGTAATGTCTATACTGGACATAAGTAGTCACTAACATGAGGAAGCATTATACACCCCCACCCCCCCTTGTAATGTCCTCTTTGGTAAGATCAGACCACAAAATGATCTCCTTTGAAATAAATAAAAGGCAAGATACCTCATCAACTTCAAAAATGCTAAAGAATTTCTCCAAGACAATTTATCTCTAACTAAGTGATGGCATAAGAAATTTCAAAACTCCCCGAACCCAGAAAACACAAAATCCTATACAGAGGTGTGCACCAATGGCCTGTACAGCTGCTTAAGCACTTGTATAGAATTGGCAGTACAGGACCAGATTAAACCCAGGTCATGCAGGAAAACAAGCAACACATGTGGACCCTGGTATAAACAGACTATACAACACTAGTGCAAACAAATAAATCAGAGCTCTAGACCAGTCCTCCAAAGCAAGTTATAAACAAAAATAGCCTCCCTAGCCAAAAAACAGAATCACAAAGTATTTTTTAACTACATCCAAAATCTTAAGAGAAATATACAGCTATATGCAGAGCTGGTTGAGGATGGCACCATGCATACTCAACTGGAAGAAATAGCCAACCTGCTAGCTAACAGATTTGGATCAAACGTCAATCCCCCCATCCTTACAGGTTGTCCCCCAAAGTATACCTGCCACCACTCCTCAGCCTATTATCTCAAGAAAGTAGGTTATCTTCGTGCTCTCTAAGGCAAACAACACAGCATCAATGGGTCCTGATAACATCAAAGGTTGCCTTTTAAATAACTTAAAACATGACCTAGCAGACCCACTTTGATTCCTATTTAATCACATCCTCTAGTTAGGCCATGTTCTAGGAGAAAGCAGGACAGCATCAATCATCCCTCTGCACAAGGGGTTAACCATCAACTGACCCAGGAGATTATAGAATCATAAGCTGGACTAGCATCATCTGTAAGGCCATGGAAAGAAACATCATGGACCTTATTGAAAAGGACATAAGTAATCTCCGAACTATGGACTCAACCTAGTTCAGATTCATTAAGGGTAGATCATATCTGTTAAATGTGGTTGACTTCTTCAAGAAGATCACCAAGACCATGTATGAGGGAAAGACTGTACATACTACATACTGTGATCTGGTCAAGGCACGTGACATAATACCCACTCAAGGATTATAGAGAAACCTCATAAGCTGGGCATAAACACCTGTCACCAGTTGGGTAGCCAAATAGTTCACTGACATGATACATACCGTCAAAGTGGGTGAATTCACCTCCAGCAAGAGGCCAGCCACCAGCAGTGTACCACAGAGCTCTGTACTAGCTGGTCTCTTATTTGGTATTTATTTCTCAATAGTCAAGACAAACATAGATGTCCTTTGGCTGACCAAGCTCATGGATGAGTGCAAATGGGGCACAATCACTGAATCCCAAAATGACATAGATAAACTGCAGAATGGATTAATGCAGACAAATTATTGGTGCCAGAACCATGGATTGAAACTAAATGCAAAAAAATGCATCATTATTCCTTTTGGGAAAGGAAATACTTCAGTTAATTATAATGTAAACAGCACCCCCCTAGGTGTAGTCTCAGTGGTATGTGATCTGGGTACTCAGGTTGATAGTAATCTGAAATGTGTGTCCACTGTATTGAGAAAGTCCTTCTATGTGGAACAACTCATAAGTAAGGGCATGGCATTCAGATCAAAGAAAGTTATAATTCCATTGTACTTAGCTGTCATCAGACCAATAATTGAGTACAATGCACCCTTTTGCATGTACCTCACCAGAGAACTGCAATAACTGGAATGATCCCCAGAGGTTTCTCGCCAGGAAGATACAAGCTATAAAAATAAGTCTTACACAAAAAGATTGAAAGCCCTATCACTGTATTCTGTCTCCTACAGACTACTAAGAGGTGATCTATGTCTGGCCTACAGGGCAGTCTCCAATTCTGCCCTGAAGGAAATTATACATCTGTATGTCAAACTATATGTGGATCATTTATTGCCAGGATCTTAACCTAGCTTCTGACATAAATAAATCATGTTGGAGAAATAGATGCATTTCTCAGACTATCCCTTCTCTGGAACAAGCTTCCCATTCCTGTGAAGCAAAACCTTTCCCTGATTCCCTTCAAGTGCAACCTAGATCAATAGATAGGTAATCATAAATTTAATTCAGGTGTGGTACCCATGTCCCTCATGGACAGATACAGTCAATATTAGATACCACAGCATAGACACATACCTCTGTGAGCTTCGTTCAACTAGTTATTGAAAATTGGGAAACTCAGGTTAAAGATAACTAGGCCTGTAAGGACTTTTGAGCCATTTGCCTAGCAATCTCCAATAAACCTATGAACTTACTGAAGACTTCACACTCACTTAATTTCCCTCACAAACAACTACTGTAATAACTTCACCCTGTGAATGTTGTTATTGAGTGTAGTGCACTACTAGACTAGGGCTCCAACACAAAATTTGAATTATATGATTTTTGCTAATTATCTATCAATTCTGACTGAAATTTTTGCCTGAAGTCTGCTGTTTCTCCCAATGTAAAAGGAATTTCTCCTTTCTTCCAATTAAAGTGTGGTCTGCCTATTTGCATTATCACAGTTACTAAAACAGAGTAATGGTGAGTGTGGAAGAGAGGTGAAGAAGAGAGTAAAGGCAGGATGGAGTGGGTGGAGGAGAGTGTCAGGAGTGATTTGTGACAGACGAGTACCAGTAAGAGTGAAAGGGAAGGTCTACAAGAGGGTAGCGAGACCAGCTATATTATATTATATGGGTTGGAGTCAGTGGCATTGACAAAAAGGCAGGAGTCAGATCTTGACGTGGCAGAGTTGAAGATGTTAAGATTTGCACTGGGTGTGATGAGGATGGACAGGATTAGGAATAAGTATATTAGAGGGTCAGCCCAGGTTGGAAGGTTTGGAGACAAAGCCAGAGAGGCAAGATTACATTGGTTTGGACATGTGCTGAGGAGGGATGCAGAGTATATTGGGAAAAAGATGCTAAGGATGAAGCTGCCAGGTAACAGGAAAAGAGGAAGGCCTAAGATAAGGTTTATGGATGTGGTGAGAGAGGACATGCAGGTGGTTGGTGTGACAGAGCAAGATGCAGAGGACAGGAAGAAATGGAAACAGTTGATCTGCTGTGGCAACCCCTAATGGGAGCAGCCGAAAGAAGAAAAAGACAATTACTAAAACAATAATTACTCTGTATGTGATATAGGTGATGCCCTGCTGTCAATTATGAACATCAGTGCCAAGTTATAGTTTATTTTTAAATAGGAAATAATCTTTTTTAAACAAGAAACATCTTTATTAAATGTCAATTATGACATAAGCAATCATACATTTATATAAATGAAAACAACCCATGTTGACATAATTTTAGTTGGAAACATACATCACTTATAATCTATCCAGTCATTGTCAGTCAAACATTACATAGTTCATTCAAACCCTGCCTTCTTTTAAACCTCTTTCCTCACCTGCATGTATTGTTCCCACAATTCCCATTTTTTCTATGGAATTTTCTCTGACCCTTTTCTAAAGATCCCAATTCCAGTTGTTTTGTCTCTGTTACTGTATTTTCTTCTACTGTAGTTTGTTTAGACTTTGATTTCCATTTTTTTTCCAAATTCTTTTTTTTTTTTTTTTTTTTTTGCATGTGTAAATTCTTTTATTTCATTTTTTTATGAAAACAGATACATTGAACATAACATTTATAACTGACAGGTAACAAATGACCAGTGAATACATTGCTGAATAATAAAATATCAAAGTAAAATAGTGAAAACTATTTACACATATGCCAAAAGTTAATTGTTAATTATATATATATATATATATATATATATATACCAACTTCAAAATAGAATATGTTCAAAAAGGGATTTCCAAAATTCTGAAAAGTGGGTGTGGGATTTCTGAGTGTAGATTAAATATCTGTGAGCTAGTAGGTGTTTGGTAGCTACTTGTTTGAAACCCTCTGAGGTGAGTGATGCTCTATCCTTCCAATGTAATGTAATGTCGTATTTAAGTAATGAAACTAGTGCTATTAATATACATGTTTGAAGTTTATTCAGGCCAGCAGGGGTAATATGCAGGAGAGCTAGCCTCCAAGATAAGGTTGATTTTTCATAGCTCATTTTTTCTAGTTGGACTCTGATTACCATAGCTTGTAGGCGCACTTGCAGCTCCAGAAGATGTGGAGTAAATCAGCCTTGTGATTATCACAGTAGGATCAGAATGGATAGGTGGTTGGGTATATTTTATTTAGAATGACCGGAGTAAGATAGGCATTATGAAGTATCATGATCTGTGTATATTTAAGTTTTTCAAGAGGAATAAGTTTGGAGGTAAGCTGGATCACTTGAGACATAAAATTGTTTGTGGTTGAAGGATCGATTTCCTTCCAGTAACTAGAATAAATAACTTCTTTTTGTGCTTTGATTGGTAGAATAAGTTTGTAGGAGTTAGACAGCATTTTTTTGTATGAGGATATGAGGTTCCATATGATTTTACAGGTTTGAATGTCATTTACATTGATATCAGGATTGTTTATGATGTATTGGCTAAGGTCTCGAATTTGCCTTAAAATTATTATATAGCTTTTAGGGCGCTTTAATTGTGTTCTCATTTCAGTGATACAATTGTTCTTGAAGGAAATATATCAGAAATGGTTAGTTTCCTGAGGAGGGGATAATTGTTTAAGTTAATCATAAGGTTATTCATTTAGAGATTTGGGTTGAGGTGGATTGGTTGATTTCCATTTTCTAGTAATTGCTCTTTTGGCAGCCAGCATAGACATAGTAAGGCCTTATTATGTATAGGCAATTCCGATTCTCTAACATAGCTCAAAAAATAATTTCCATAGTCATACTAATTTGCTAGCCCAGTATTTCTGATAGAGTAGTCTGCAGGGAATTTTAAGTCTGCCCACTCATTACACTTCCAGAAAATATGTTCCCAAATATCTCTTTCTTCACTATCAGACCACCAACATTTGCTATCTATCTGAGGAAAACTTCTTGGACTCTACTTGGGGTATAAAAATACCTATGTAAACCAATAATCTAAAGATTTATAAAAAATGTATTCTGCACATTGAGGCTGTGTTCTCTGTTGCCCTTATCAAAGCATGAATAATTAAACTAAATTAAAAGCATTAGCAGTCTGCATAACAGAATACTGCTGTGAAATGCAGGACATCTCACAGTAATGATCCATTATTGACATGTATTTGTATGTGAGGCTATCAAAGCATGAATAACTAAACTAAATTCAAAGTATGAGCAGTGTATATAACAGAATGGTGGCTGTCTTTCGGCTTTTCCCGGTTAGGGGTCGCCACAACGGAACTCCGGTCAGCTAATGATTGGCAGTAGATTTTTTTTTTTAACAAATGCCGTGGTGAACTGCAGGACACCTTACAGCAGTGAGCCATTATTGATATGTATTTGTATGTGAGGCTGTTGTTTTGTACAAGTACCTCACATCACTCCAGTATATGTGTACTTTTATTTATTTGCTAGTTTGTTTGTCTGTTTACTTTCACTTGTTAACTGGAAAAATCCAATTAGGAAATAGCCTTTTTTAGAGGAAGCCCGAGAGAAAAGATCCAAAAAATGCAATACATCAGTTAGAAAAAACAATGTAAAAGCAATGCAGATGTCAACACTCAACCAATGCTCTAGGGATGATTCTACTGTGAAATGCAAAACAGCAAAACTCAGAGTATCAGAAATGCTAACAACTAATATCCCAAACACAGAAGGGCAAAAACGTAAAGTAACAGGTGTCATCCCCCGATACCCCTTATATGGGGGGCAACCCCCCCAACCCTTTAAAGTTATATATATCAACTCTGTGGTAACACCAGCTATGGATATATCTCTCAAAAGAAGGGAATCCCTGATTAGACAGGACACGCAGAAGCCACACAGACAGTGATTTCCTAAAAAATACAATGATCTGCACTACGTTCCTTTGCATTTTGTACTTTGATCTGTTTATGATTGACGGTTTTTATCTCTGCTACCTGTCAATCTACTTCTGCTGTGAGTTTTCAGCATTGCTGATGCTCTGCATTTTGGTGTTTGGCATGTCATAGTAGAATCATTATTACAGTTTTGCTTGGAGATGAAAAATCATAAGCTTGTTTTTGGATGTAGTGGTTAAGGAGTAGATCAGACTATTAAAAGGTTTACTTCAACAGCAGTAAATGCTTAGCCCCTCTCTCCTTATAATAATTAACTTAATTATTGTATTAGATTCCTCATCCTTTTTAACAAATATATAGACATCCATATCGAAGTCCCCACTCGTCTTATAAAAATATATACAAATGCTTGATGTCCACAATCTCTCTCCATTTTAATTAAACAACAGAAGTATGTATCATCCATGGCTCCTCCCTTACTGTAAATAACTGATATTATTTATCTAGTGACTCCTGCTCCATATGAATAGATAGTAGGGAAGTTGCCCAAGGACATCTTTTCCTACTCTCAAAGCATTGTGCAGTGGTGTAGACCTTGAGTCATATAAATGCTTGTTATACAGATGATTTAAATAAAACATAAAAGCTTTTGCATTGACATAGTATATGCTTACAGTGCAAAAAAGACATTTGCATTTGCAGAACTGACAGAAGTACACAAACTGAAGATATTTCCTTGGTGGGTGTTGAGAGATGACAGACCTGCACCATAGTGCTGAGTTCCCCATTTCCCACCTCTGCAGTACCATGTTTAATTTAATGAAGTCCTATTTAAAAAGAGATATCAGTAGATGAGGGGACTGATTGCCCTTCTTGCCCTACTCTGCATTGTGTTGCCAGTACTCATATGGGTTGCCGCCCTGGCAAGTAGAAGTAGTGAGTTTATAGCAGTGAGGCTGCTCATTTACATTCCACACTGATGGGGAGAGGATGGGTTTTCATAAAGCTGTTAACCTGATTTGCATGATGTTCCAAGAAAGTTCAGAAATTACTTTACTTCACATTTTTACGGAGTGGGAGAGTATGACAGCCATACACCATTTATATTACCACTGTGCATACCTCTCAACTGTACAGGTTTTCACAGAATGTCCAGATATTGGCCTCATATTTTGATCAGTTTTTCATAACATTATGGTTTTCCTGGCAAAATAATGGTAACTCATTCAAGCTTGAAGTTAAAAAATAATGACAGACATATGAGTTTCAGACTTCATATCCTTCAGAAAATTCATGCTAATGCAAAACCTGTTATTCTATCAACTTTCTAAGTTTGTAAGGGTAATATTTAAAAACTGTCCCTATTCTGGGGCTGCTGTCCTACTTTTATTTATAGCTTTGTCCAGATTTCTTGCTCTAAGAGGTTGAGAGGTGTGCCACTGTGGGACTCAAGAATTACAGCCTAAACCAATAAATATCAACAAACAAATCACATTGCAAATCTGATTCATATTTTTGCCTCATCCAGGTGTGCATTCATGAAAATGCAGATGCTCATGACTGACAACTTGTCTAGACAGCATTAGACAGAACTTCTATGAAAATAATACTGAAAGTGTCATCTAGGGTCTATATTTTCAAAAATGGCATGTAAACAATGCATTTACTTAATAGATGTTTTAATTGATAGTGTGCATTTGGTCCAGGGACTTTTCTTAATTCATAATCTACTGGATAAACTGCAGTTATGTGTTTATTTCTACCCATTTGTCTTAGTAATTTCATTTATGTTTCCTGAGCTCACATACTAAACGTGACTTTCATCGATTGTCTGGCAAGGTGTCATGGTCATCCATAAGCCTGTATGTGAGAAACTGACTCATCCCCCTTAAGCTATTCAGCCTGTATGACCAAATTATACGTTTCTCTTCTCATCAATCTATTTTTGAATCATGATCTTGTTGTTGTGAAGAGATCTGCATGCATACTGTATGTACTTTAGCACTGTGTTATCTACTGCTTCATTATCATGGTACAGCCATGGATAGAGAATGACCTATGAAGAGGATCCAGGCATCCATCTATCCAAACATGTGACATACTGGATAGCTATTTTAAACAGTAAGAAAAGCATTCCTTGAAAAGGGATGCTACAACTGTTTCATGTCTGGAGGTTTTACACACAGAAGATGAGACTCTGTTAGTTGAGTTACCCACTTGGTCTGTTCATGTAAGGAATTAGTCCAGGAAAAAGCAACATGAAATCAATAGTGCGATCCACCGCCCCTCAAGGTAAAGGGAGGGAGGGCAGGTGGGACACCAATCAAACAGCAGATGTCAATAAGGCATATTGGAGAAGATAAGAACTTATCTATAGAAAACATCTCTTAAGCCACGGATAACGTCAGTTTTGAGGGTGGAATCAAATGTTTTTGCAGGATGTGGAATAGTACCAGCTTGGTACAATCAGTAGGACTTTTATACAAAACAGTTTCTGGAACCAGACTTGTTGACAGATGTACTCTCTGTCTCTCTCACCCTGAAGTTATCTCTTGTGGGAGTCACTGTGTGAGTTTATGGGTACTCACAAGCTCCCTGCCTGGGTACTGCAGAAATTAAGGCTGTGCTAGTAGGTAAAACAGTCATCTCAATTATTCTGTGAGTTGTAAAAACCTATCTGCAGTTTGTCTATGTGCACCTTGAGAGCTGTGTGGAATATGCATCTTTAATGAAGGACTTGGACTCAATTCTTGTTGGGGTATCATCTAGTACCCCTAGTTCTGCTGGGAAGTTCAACTCTCATATGAGGAATGATTGAGATACCATGGGTAGCATGAGTGCTAAGCATGGATTGCCTAATATAAACATGGGTGATAAATTGTTCTTTTTGTTTAATACTGATATCAAATTTCCTGCCAAATGGATTCCCCTTTGCTTCCACTGATAGGGATAGTATCCCCCACCATGGGGCACCATTATCAAATCATGAAACATAATCAGATAGTCCACCAAACTGCTTATGACTACCTTTGCTCATGCGTATATTCATCTATCACACAAGTAAGCATTATGAACAGCTTTTCTGCTGCTCTCAACCTCTTTGCACAAGAAATCTGGATGAAGTCAAAACTAATGGTGGGACAAAGGCCATAATATAGGGACAAATTTTAAATCTTGCTCTTATAAAGTTAGAAAGTTGCTAGAATAATGAGTTTTGTGTTTCCATGCATTTTCTGAAGGATATAAAGACTGAATCTCAAGTGTATGTCATTATTTAGTGAATTTGGTCTTCACAATGATTTACTAGAAAACCACAATTTTTATAGGTTCACAGGTAAGTACTAAGCAAGCTGCCTTTGCAAGCCATTTTAAGTCAAACCATGTACTGTTTTTGTGCTCAGATTAACCTATGCCATTTGGTTAGAGCTTGGCCTTATTCATCCCATGGTTGATAATTGTATATTACCCCTAATGAGAATAACTCTGATTATACCATAAATAATTTGAGGGGAATCATGCATGGGCTAAAGTATTTAGGTGCTGCATATCTCCATTAGTAGTACAGGAGGCAGTCCTGGGTTCAATTTTGCGCTTCCCATCAATAGATCCACTTGAATATGGATAGGGACGAACTTGGTCTTATGTGGATGGGGAGTCTATTCCAGAGCAGCAGAATTCTCTGCAAGATAAACCTGTCCCTACAAACCATTCTGTTGATACTGCAGAAGAGGTTTAGATCTCTAGACCAAGTATTTCTGATGCCATTTGGCTTGCTGATGCACAGTAAATACATCAGTACTGGGTTGGAGGATGCCTTATATGCTAGGCGCATCACCTTTTAGCAGTCTGAAGGATACCAAGAATCCAAAAAAGGCTGAGACCCGTGCAAATGTACTAAATATGGAAAGCCAAAGAAAAGTCTGTCACTCACAGAGCACCATACATGATTTTAATATCAACCAAATCATACAGTGACAAACAAACTTTCAAGAAGATGGTTTAGCAATGAAATTAATCCACAATTTGCTTTCATCCATCTGGCGTAATAGACTTCATCAGAACATTAAACAACACTGTTACCATACTGCATTTAAAGATTTGAACAAAAGAAATGGTCATATTGATACTTCATTCTTGATAAATGTGTTACTGTGAATGCCACTACTCTTAATGCTTGAGTGTTTGACTTTCACAATTTTAATGAGTTTCCACCCCACTCAGGAGATCGGAAAGAGTGGTGACTGGGAGTAGTGCTCACATACTGTAAATCAGTCACATGTAAATTATACTCATCAGAAGGGTTTTACAGGCAGGAACAAAGCCCAAAGGGGGTACAACAGAGGAAAAGTGAAAGAGAAATAAGTAATATTTCCAGTGACCCTGGGGACTTTTTGTCTACCTGCAGTGGGTTTTATTGTCCTCTGAAGATTATAAAATATTCAGTTATAGTAGTACTGAAATCAAGACTACACATTTTTTCTTTGTCCAAGAAACTTAATAAGAAATGTATAACTACAAAAAAAAATGGATGTAGCTGATTCCTTCATTGAACTTAGATTATTTCTAAGGAAATTAAATTTCTCCAACCTATTTCTTTCAAACGTTCATAGCACTCGTGACCAGTTGTGTTTCAAGAAAAAGAGCACCTTTAATCCAAGCCTACACCCCTTAATAGCAATGTTTGCAAAAAAAAAAAAAACTGTGAAACTGACCAATAAGATAAGCATTATGTCACATTATACCCCGGGATTTATCAAGCTTGGCGCAAGGATGGTTTTAGCCTTGCTCTGAGCGTCCTCATTACAGATAGTGCAGTAGCACCATATGAATATGTATGAGGGCGCACCGCCGCACCCCGACGTGCACAGGAAACATGTGCGAGTGCAGGGGGCATGTACAAGTGCTCTACAGAAACGTAAACATGCCCAGACAGTTGCACAACCTACAATGCTTACTATTAGAGCCCGCCTCTAATAGTAAGTCAGTAATTCAGTGTCCATGGATACCGAAATATATGCTGTCCATGAACAGTGAAATAAAATCGAGCCCCGTCCCTAGAACTTTCACAATTTGATTCCCTCTGTCCCTATTTTACATTTGTATTGCTGCAATATCGAAAGTTTAAGCAAAGCGCAGCATGTTTGCACATTGCTGCCCTCCGCTGAGTGTAGCTTACACATCAAAATCACTCAAATAGAGAAAAACCTGCGGAATCAATGTAAACGTCAATGGTGTAGTGTTTAGAGCATCTGCCTAATGAACAGGCATTCACAGTTTGAGTCCAACAATAGCACATATCATTTTCCATGTGGAATGAATGTCATTTTGCTGTAAAACCGACATAAGAGTATCGCATGAGATGTTTAACTAAATGTCATTTAATCAAAGTGGTACTGTCATAATGAATAAGGTGCTAGTAAGCAGGTGTAAGCACAAATAAGCAGCAGTAAACATATATAAGTACAAGTAAGCAAGTCTGAGTGTGCTTGTGCAGATGTAAGCAGTGCCCAGCATAGGAAATGGATATATATATATATATAT